>NW_021619609.1:346327-360264 GCF_004785775.1 Grammomys surdaster | reverse complement strand
ATATATATATATATATATATATATATATATATATATATATCTTGAGTAGTCTTCTTTTTATATAAAATAAAAGGTAACAAGAAAATGTGATAAAAATTGATTAAAGTTGAGTTTTTCTGAGAGCAATTCCAGTTTGAATGCTTAGTGTCTCTACAGGCAAGATGATCCTGAAAATACATCAACTACATCAACTACTCTCAATAAATCTTAGGGTGTTTTTTTGCCAAAATAATAAAAGTAATATATTTACCCAAAAGAAAATAGACTGGTGGCAGCATTCAGGCTTAGTTGGCATCTGGATCCTTCTGCCACAGTTGCTATGGTACATTATTTTTACCATCAATTTGAGACACCACCCCAAATTTAATATCTCTGCTGGTCAAAATCTTGGCAAACACTTCTTCATAGAGGCTCTTTGAGTTGTTACTATGCAAAAAACTCTTCATTAATGAACATGAAT
Organism: Grammomys surdaster; assembly: GCF_004785775.1. NCBI lineage: Eukaryota > Metazoa > Chordata > Mammalia > Rodentia > Muridae > Grammomys > Grammomys surdaster. Next base: position 359,804 of record NW_021619609.1, on the reverse strand, counting down.
AATAGAGATTGGGGTCCCAGAAAACGATCATTTTTGTGTAACATACACTACAAAAGGCTTTAGTTATTCTGGGTATACATTTTTCGTTTCTTTATATATCTAATTATGTTAATATAGTGTTGGCGTTTTGTTGTTTAGAATGGAAAGAGCATAATCTACTTAAGAAATTTATAACTGAAAGTCAGGGATGGTCATATCACTGGAGAAAGAAAGTATGAAGAAGTAGATCTAGCAATTAAATTATAAATCAATCTCATTTATGAGAAATGAGATACTAAAGAAGGATACAATAAAAGTCAAATGGGACGTTTAGAGGAGCAATGAGGGAACTATTCACAAAGATGTGGAGGAGGTTGAGGAAAATCATTGAGACAATTTCTCTGAAGGGTATAATGAAGAAAGCAAGATGGAGAGGGAGGCTGAGAGTGACCAGAGCCTGAAGGTGGTGAAATCATGGGAGACAGGTCACTCTTGAGAAGATTTAAAGGGACCAAATGCTACCACCTAAGAGAGGAAGTTGGGAGAATAATCATTGAGAGTATTGCTCTTCTTGCTCTTGCCAGTGTCTCCCACTGAGTGCAAATGGAAGGCACAGGGCAAGAGAACTCAGTTAATGCAATCCATGGAGACAAGCCTGCCAAGGACCAGCTTTGGCTTGAAGATGGAATGTGAAGAAGGGATGTCTGGGAGCTGTGAAACAAATGACTTCAAGTCAAATTGTAGGTCAAAGGTGATGGCCTATGTTCTGCTTGAGACAGTTTTCCAGATTGCTCTTTTTATGGTCTGCTTAAGACAGCTTTCTCTGGAGATCACCAGAAACTCTCTGCTCAAGACAAGGGCTTGTTTGTTTGTTTGTTTGTTTGGATATTATGAATAAGAGATGTTTGACAGCGTCATCGCAGCCACAGGACCAAGCATGGGGGATTAAAGGAAGTCACAGACCTGGGTCATTAGTTAAGAGAGAATGCCAAAGCTTTTACAGAGAGCAGGTTCAATATATACACCAAGCCAGAGAAGGAAAAACACAAACAGGAACTCAACTGGGGGGCAATGGGCTGACAAGTGTAAATTCCCTGCCTGGGGCACCATGCCTACATCAGGATGTTTTGATCTTAGAAAAACAGAATGTTACTTGGAAGATAGCAGCACACGGAAAGGTTCAGCCAGGGCATGGGGTCCCACAATGTTCTCAAAACATCTCTTGCAGATCAAAAGGCCAGTCTTTTATTTATGTATCAATTCAGTCATTACCCCAGGTTCCCTTTCTATTACCCCATGATCCCTGCCCCTTGATTCTTAGAAAGAGATAACAAGCACAAGCGCAGACAACCAGATAGCTGGATAGGACACACACACACACACACACACACACACCTGAAATTACCATTTCTACCATCCCTACCATGCCTGGGCCTTGACCTAAACAGCTTCTGTTCTAGGCTGACATTGAACTCAGAAATCTGCCTGCTTTTATAAGCATAAACAAAAAAACCAAGCTGGGAAGGATTTTGCCCTGTGATCACCACCCCCTGAAACTCTTTATCTTCTTCCCCAGTAACTTTCTGATAAGCTGGCTCATAGTGCAGCTGCCTTTGTTCCTTTAGATGTGTGAAGCTCCTTATACAATTCATATTGGATCTGTATATTTTACAGAGTAGAGAAATTATATATTTTTGAACTTATGTTTTCAGGATTCTTTCCCACAGCCTTAAGTATTGTTCTGAAGGGCACAACATTCTATCACTTTTTTCTGAAACATTAGACACAGTCTCACGTCCAAGACTTGTGCTATCTCTGATTATCATGTAGTCATAAACTTGGCAGAGATGGCATTCCCCAATAACTTTGGAAGAGAGAATATTTCCCAAAGGAGGAACATAAAGTAAAATATATATTTTTTATACAAATAAGCCTTATACTCACTGCAACTATCAACACTCCTGTTAATTTAGAACAAATGGAGTTTTTGTTTGTTTTCTTTGAGGGGGTAGGGTTTAAGGCAGTGTCTATATAGCTCTGGCTGTCTTGGAACTGACTATGTGGACCGGGCTAACCTCAAACTCACAGACCTCCACCTGCTTCTGCCTCCCAAGTGCTAGGATTAAACGCATGTCCCAAAACACCCAGCCTTCAAAATGACTAGAATTGTGTAATATTAAGTATTTTATCTAGGGCATGAACTTTTATGTTTAAACATATTTTTATTTAAAGAAATCTTTCATATAGTAAGTTATAGTCATGATTATTTTTTCCCTAACCAATTCCAGATCCTTCCTATCTACCTAACTTCCTGTTCTTCTCTTTGTGTGTTACCCTCAAAAAAACCAAATCAAACAAACAGAAAAACACCAGTGAGATAAAAGGTAAAACAAAAGGAACTCCCCCCCCCCCGCCACAAAACAAATGGAGTCCATTTTGTTTTATTCAACTATTCCTGGGTATATGGCATGGAATGTAGTTAATATACCCAGTGACTCTCGATTGTGTTTCTCCTTTGGTAGCAATTATCAGTTTCATACAGTTTCTTCTTTGTAGTAGAACTTTGTGTGTACTCCCCCTTTTCAGGTCTTGGACCACTTCTGGCTTAAGCCCATGCAGTCTTGCATGCTGCCACAGTCACTGTACATATGAGCATCATTCATGTGTACACATTCATATGCATGTTCATATGTACATCAGTTCTGTTGTGTCTGGAAGGCACTATTTTGTTGTTGTTGTTTTTTCTGGTAGCAGGCATCTACCACCTCTGTCTCTTATAATTTTTCTACATACTCTTCCACATAGATATCTGGGACTTTAGGAGATAGGTTTTGATAGAGACATCTCATTTAAGACAGAGTGCTCCAAATTGTCTCACTCTCTTCACAATGTCCAATTGTGGATCTCTGTGTTTTTTCTCATCTACTGGAAGAAGAAGCTTTTCTGATGACAGCTGTATAATGCAGTGAACTGTGGATAAAACAATAAAATAAGTCATTTTATTGCTTTGCTCCTTTAGCAAAATGAAAGCATCAGGTTTTCCCTAGGTCCATGATCTCAGATTTTTCTTTACCCCTTAACAATGTCAGGCATGGATTCCATCTCATGGCTGGGTTTTAAATCCAATCAGAAAATGGTCAGTTACTCCCATAACATTGGTGACACTGTTGAACCAGTATATCTTGGAGGTAGGTTGATAATGTAGGCTGCAGAGTTTGTAGCTGGGTGATATTAATGGTTGCTTTTAATTTCTGGTATCAGGCAGCATACCTTTAGCACCATGAATGCCATTCAGCCATTCATGAATGTGACACTTCTGGTTGGGCACCAGCTTTATTTCTCTGAGTTTGATGATATCAGCTAAGTGAACTGTCCTCAGAAAGTCTTGTGCCTTTCCTACAAAAGTTTACTTCCACAGATGATGTTAAAATAGAGACTTTTGTAAATAAGATTGTTGCTTCATTCTTATTGATTTTTAAATTATTTTGAAAGTGATGATACACGCTGATGTGTCAAAGTCTAAAACACACTCCAGAATACCCCGTGGAAGACATCTTTGGGCACTTTTCCCTGGCTTCTTTCCTCCTGTGTTTTAAAAAGATCTTTCCCCATGTTTGATTTTCAAATAACAGAAATAATCTTATAGATGATAAAAATGACAGATAATGTTTTCTATCCATTTCCACTTAGCTATACTAGAGTTCAGCATTACATCACCTATTTGGCTTTTTTTCTCTGTGTTACTTACTGAAAACATTTCTTATTTAATACAGGATTTTTTTGTAACTTATTTGATCTAACCTCAATGAACAAATACGTTTGCTACATCTGACAGTTTTGTAGATATTGATGTAAATATTGCTTATTTGCCTTATGCTTTTAGAAATCTCCAATGAGTGACATTTGTCTACTTCCTTTCTTGGCCTCTAAATACTAAGATTCTTTGATGAATGAGTTTAGGCCATCTTTGAGTTCACCATTTAAATCCCTTATACAAATATTCCCTAGATTTACATGTTTGCTATGCTCAAATTATACCTCTACAATTCCTTTTCTGTATATAAAAATCTCTTAAAATCGTCAATGACTTCCTGGCTTATCTCATAGCTGTTCTGTGTTCTGTTCTTCATATATGTGTAAATTACTCATTTTTTCAAGGAAACATCCATACATAGTAAGTCATCAGATTCTATGAGGAAGAAGATGCTGCTATTAATCCATGTGAATCTCTTGGAATGACTGCAATAGACCGTTAACTGGACTATTCATTTTATCTTTGTCTTTTTATACTCATTCATTTTCCTCAGGACATTCATTCTTTTAAAAACACCCAAAGTTGTTTACTTTCTAGTTCCTCTGCATGGAACAGTCTTCCTTCAGCTCTGCACACCGTTACTTCCTGCCCATGATTTAGTTTATGCCAAGAAGAGGAAGGCTTCTCTACAGACACTTTCTAAGTAACTTCCTCGGGGTATTCTCTAGGAGAGTGCCTCACTGGTTGGGGAATAGAAAGTATCATAAACCATAATGGTTCCATTTACATAATGTTTACATTGCATTTTTATTCTTTGCTAGTAGGCTTTAGGAGAAATTCTACCCAACAGGAGCATTTAGTAGAAGAATGCACAATTTTGTTCTAAGGCCTCTGGGAAATAACAGGGAAAATAGATACCTCAACACCAAGAGATATAGGCTATAAAACCTACTCCTATACCCACATACATGCTTGTTGCACTAACTAAACTCCATGGTTTATTTTTTCTTTTTAAAAATATGAGCTCATGAACCTGGGAGGAAAAGTTGTAACAGGGGTTAAAGAGGAGTTACAGGGGAAGGAATGGTGGCAGATTTGGTCAAATTATGTTATATGCATGTATGGCATTCTCAAACAATAAAAATTGGCATTTTGAGAAACACAGACAGAATAAGGGAGGGAGTAGATCTAAGAGACAGACACTAATTATAATGTAGGTTGAAGACAGAAAAAGAGTGAGTTTAATGGCAAATAAAGAGGAAGTGTGTAGAAATAGCAGAAAAACAAAATCTTTCCTGGATCCACAATGTGACACCATTAATAATAATACTCATTAAATGAAGAACAGAAATTCAGAGAAATACATATGTTCTCTTAATAGCGGGCCTTGAAACAGCATGCTCAAATATTTTGGAAAGCTACTGAAGAGATGAGAGTGAAGGAAGGTCCTGGGGAAGGAAACAACAGAGAGATAGCTTCTGCTTCCATGGCCTCCAGAAAGCAACTAAAATGCAAAACCAGAGACTAAAAAGTTTAATGATATCTTCAAGTATTTAGAAAATGCACACTGCTGTTAAAATTATAGTCAGAGAGTGCAAGAATTCTCTAGCATCTCAAATTCTATAAGAAATGTTAATAAAACTGGGCAAATGAAAGAGAAAGATTAGAATTCTTTCACAAGAATTTAAATTAAAGTAATTTTATTTCTGAAATTTGCAACTTCAAAAAAATTCGTAACAAAAACAAACAAATAAACCCAAACAAATGAGGAGAACCTTCTAATAAAAAGACAAGGATGATTACAGAGACATAGGAAAAGAACTTCTTACCCAGTTTTGTACCATCTAAGATGCAAGAATTGTGTCACAAGTTCAGCAGCATGGTTCAGTTTGTAAAACACTTGCCTTGGAAGCCTGGAAACTCAAGAGTTCAGTCCATAGAACCCATAGTAGAAAGACAGAAAGTGACTCCCAAAAGTTGTCCTCTGTTCTTCACATGTGTGCTGTGCCATACACCTGCACTCTCACACATGCACATTACACATACAAGAACACACACACACACACACACATGCATGTACACACATACACACACTAATAATATTAATAATAACAGATTTTAAATGAATTTTAACATTGTGCATTCATATACACACATTTCTTCTTTTTATCATGTATATTTCCCAGCCTACCTATTGAGCATCATCCTAAAGTACCAATGTTTCTTTGATTTTAAGATACCTGAAATCCCTAACTAATGCTTTTCTGGCTCATCATTTTAGCCTGTCATAGCAGAATCCTCCTTAAAACCCATTAGCTATTTACATGTAGGAGAAAAATGTACTGGAACATGAGCAATGCTACCTTAAAGGGAGAAAGATGAAACAACGAAGTAGAATTCATTCCATACTTTACAGACTTGCAGCCACGTCCACATGTTGCTTCTTAACAATCATTAACATTAGTATAAGGTGTGCTTTTACTATTTCCACTGTGAAGATTAAACATAATCTCCACAATGACTGGTTTGGAATTTTTTTTATTGAAAAGTAAAATACATATAGAAACACGAATGAGTTATTGTACAATGGAGTAACTTCTTACATACCTAAGTAGATATCATCCATGGATGTAAAATGTCCCCAGTATTCCATTTGTCCCACCTCACACTTTTCTTCTTTTGTAAGATGAGAGTATATTTTTTCATCTTATTGAAAATAGATTTTTTCTCACATAATATATCACAATTACAGCTTTCCCTCCCTCTACTCCACCAAGTTCTGCTTTACCTCCCCTCCTATATGGATATACTTCCCTCCTGTCTCTCATTAGAAAACAGCCCAGCATTAGGTAGGTAGAGGCAAGTGGATCTTTGTGAGTTCAAGGACAACCTTGTCTATAAAGTGATTTCCAGGACAACCAGGACTGTTACACAGAGGAACACTGTCTTGAAAAAAAATTAAAAGCAACAATAACATCCTTCTAAAGGAGAGTAATAAAATTAAATATAATAACTGAAAAACAAAACTAACACATCAAAATAGAACAAAATAAACAAAGGAATGAAGAGACCAACTTATTCATCCAGCACGGAGCAAAGGAAGTGCAGGGTAAAAAGAGAGAAAATATATAATAACATAAAACAAAACGTAAGAATAAGATAAAAACAAACAAACAAAATAGAAAAGCCCTGATACAGCATTATGAGACAAGGAATCTCCAAAGATGCGAGTTAATTTTTCTGTTGGCCATCAACTGCTGGGCATGCAACCTACCCTTAAAAGTAGTTTATTTCCCCAGTGAGAGTCTCTTAGAGAAAACTAACTTTTTATTTGCAAGTGGTTATTAATTGGAGATTGCTTCTAGAATAGGGATGGGGGTATGTATTCACTTCTTTCGGCTCTAGTACTGTATCTAGTGTAGACCTATGCAGGCCCTGAACCCGCTGCCTCAGTCTCTATGAGTTCACATGTACAAAGATCATGTAGACTTAGAAGTCCTTGTTTTCTTAGTGTCCTCTACCTACTCTGTCTCTTTCCTCTTTCCACTTTATCTTCCACAGGTTTCTTTGAGCCCTAAGGAGAGGAATTTGATGGAGACATGCCATCTGATGGATACAGGGGAGGGCTGATTGTTCCAAGTTCTCTCACTCTCTGTATAATATCTGGCTATAGGTCTCTCTTTATTCGCATCTACTGCAGGAGGAAGCTTCTCTGATGATGGTTGAGCAAGTCACTGATCTGCTCCCTGGCTGCAATGCTGTCTTACGATATTCAATAGAGATGTCTAACCATGAGACTAAAAAGAAAACAAATTAAAGCAAATAATTAAAGGATATTCCAGTAGGAAGGAAAAAAATTAAGATGAGGGAATTCTTGGAGCCCAGTGAGACCCAAGGGTGTATTTAGGAGCAAATTGTTAAATTGCAGAGTAAGTTTAATTGAGGAAAAAAAATCTGACAAAACAAGAAGTAGCAGAGGATTCCTGGGACCTGCTCTCTGGTCTCCACAGGAAGAATCAGGGAAAAAAAATCCAGGCCATTCCTCCTCTAGCATATTTATGACAAGGTGGGGCAGATAGATTCCTATGTAACAGTGGTGGCTTTCTCCCTCGGAAACCCTTCCTATTGGAAAGCCAGCTTCTTCCAATTGGCTGAGGCAGCTTTGCCAGACTGAGAGTTCCTGGAGCCATCTGGATGTCTCTCATTGCCTAGTAGAGAAGGAAATCTCAAGAAGTTGAGAGTAATCAACTCTTCAAATACTGCTTTGTAACCTGAGGACCAGGGTGTTGTATGAAAGGAGAGAGAGCTTAGCACTCCCCTTGTAAGGACAGAAGGGATTCCTGAGCCTAACACCTTCTGCAACTTCTGCATCTAACCACTTAAACAGCAAGTCCCTGATTGACAGGAGTTTGTTCACAAGGAAAGTTAAACAAAGAAAGTTAAACAACAACAATAACAGTAATATTAATAGCACAAAATTGGGTGGTTAAGGAAGGAGAGTAAATCTGGAAAGAGTTTGGGCAGGGTGAAAATGATCAAAATTCACATGAACCACTCAAAGAACTACTGGAAAATTCTGGTCATCTAGAAAAAGAAGAGATGAGGACCGAGAGTTGATAATAGGATTTATCAGGCTGTCTCAAAGTTTCAGTGGATTTTACAGAGGAAAATCCTGAGTAGAATGCATGAAGGACACATGGAGAAGAGGTGGAAATAATGAGTGTAGGAAGCCTTTGAAAGGAATTTTGCTGCTAAGAGAGGGGGCGGGGTGAGTGCTATGCTTTTCTTTTTAAAGCAGTGGTTCTCAACCTTCCTAATGCTGTGGCTCTTTAATACAGTTCCTCCTGTTGTGGTGACCTCAACCATAAAATTATTTTTTCCCTATTTCATAACTGTAAATTTTGCTACTGTTATGAATCCTAATGTAAATATCTGATATGTAAGATATCTGATTTGTGACCGCCAAACGAGCGATGATCCACAAGTTGAGAACTGCCGTCTTAAAGCCAAAGCAAATTCAGTACTATTTCCATCCAATTCTAGAGAATTGATAAGGAGCAAAAGCTAACAGCAAAGGTGAGGAAACTAGCAAGGCCCTGATTGACATGAGCTTGATCACAAGAGTGTTGTTTTCATAGACAAAAGAAAGGTAAACTATTGTAATGGGCATAACAACATTATAGGCAGACTGATGCTGGAAGGTGTGGAAGGTAAGTGGATGGTAAGTCTACAGGCATCCCTGAGTTCTTCAATTTTCTTAGTGATAGCAACTGACCATGAGGGTGGACAAGCCATGTTGGATGTTTGAGGGAGATTGGAAGTCATGCTAGATGTTTGAGGGAGATGGGAAGTCTGAGTAATCCAGGGAACTTACATCTTGTAAATAATTGGTAGATCATTCTTGATGGGCTCAGACTGGAAGTAAGTAGCATTAGTCAGAAAATAAGTAGCTGAAATCGTCATTATTCATCCAGAAAATAATCTAAGTAAAATTCACTCAGAAAAAATATTAGCCCATCTGATGATATGGCACTCATAAAGCATAAGTCCTCGGTTATCTTTTATGGCTTAGCAGAGAAGAGCTGAGTTTCAACATGTTTGCTTTCCATTGCAACACTTTGTCTAGGCTACTGGGAACCGTAGGCCAAGTCCCTTTTAGACACTCTGCATTTTACTTTAGTTACTATTTAACAGGAGCCATACCAGCTACGAGGCACATCCAGGGGAAGGGTCAGTTTTTGAGTTTCTGTTAAGATAGGCGTGAGATTTCTCCTTACCCTGTTTCTCTATTCCCCACTGCCCTGACTGTTTACTGTGACTCATGAGAAAAATCCAGTCTTTTCTGCTTCATGTTGGTGACAGTGAGTTAGTAGGCCACGGACCTTATGAGAGATTCAGTTGATGAGATTAAAAAAAAAAAATCGAGGTTGCCACCTATCATAGGGAAAAGGGGAATTTGTAATTTTAGGTCTTTTTTAGTGCAGCCATAAAACAGTAATTTCTCGATGCCTAAAGAACATGGGATCGTCCCTGTGGACATTAAAGTGAAAGAGACTGACCTTTGCAGATCTTCTCACTCTGAGCATTTAATGTTTTCAAAGGAATACTAATTTTAAATGAAGTACTAAGAGTTCAGTAGTCTGTAGCAGAACTCTGGGAGAAACATTTTGATCTGGATTTGAAATAGATAAATATGTATGATGGATGGAAAGGGGAGAAAATTATATGTATAACTCTTGATTCTTTGATTCATTAAATGTTGGCTTCATACATAGTGCCCTTTCTTTTTGTCTAATAATAACATACAGAGTATGCAAGGGCTCTTCCACAGTACTCTGCTATACCTCCAAAATACTCCTAAACTCTTATGTAACTTCCTGAAAGTTACAGGGGCTATGCAGACCATAAACAAAACTAAAGAAGAAAGAATACAACTGTGGTCCAGCGTCCACTGGCCCATACAGTGGTATTCTGCCTACATGTAATCATAAAACTGAATGTATTTTACATGGAAAATGCATCTTTTCAAGAAAAAAATTGAGATGCCAGTATTTCAAAGGAGGAAAAATAAGTTATATCATGCCACAGACATGGTATGTTGGGATCATTCACACACTTTTAAAAATAGGTTTAAATGAGTCGCTGGAGATCTGAATAGTCTTTAATTTGGATACTGTAATTGATCAATATTATCAAACTAGGAAATTTAGGGTACATGTAGATGAAGAAAGAAATTTATATTCTAACTACTAATTTATGTATTAAAGTTTATAATGAGAAATACCAATTAAAATTTTGTTGGAGTTACAGAGATTATTTAATTGTTGATGGAATTCAGTCATATATATCTACACATTTATATGTATAGATATATATTTTACAGTGATTCATTAATTTCAGATGATGATGTCGACTTATTCCTGGCATTATACAGTTCTTACTTATTCAGCAAGGCTACAACCAACATTTTCTTTTCTTACTATCTATGTTCTATTTCATGTTACAGAAACAGAGAGGAATAGAAATCAAGTTTCAGGAGACACTCAGCCATCAGAGGTAGAGGCCTCTACCCTAAATTACAGGCAATGCCTCTTTAGGAAATATGTTATTATGGGATCTTATGTGGACTGGCTGCAGAGTAAAGGAATATCATGTCCAGAAGGAGCTCTTGACGAGGTATAAAGGTTAGGACATCCAAGTATGCTTCTTCAGTGAGAGGTATTCTCCTCCTGGAAGTACTGATGTAGTTGCTAGTGATACTTTCATGTGCTGCATGGCCTCTACTGGTATGCAGGGTATTTGAGAAAGATATGTGTGTTTATAAAAGCATAAGCTAGAAGTTAAGACCAGTTCACATTAAAATCCCTGCTAAGCTGATAGTCACTCAATGTTGAACAAGTTACACAACCTTTCTAAAGCTGGCTTCTTTATCTTAAGGAAAAGATAAGAGCATAGAACATGATTATCTTGCACATTATGAGAAAAATAAACACAATAATTCACAGCACATACAAATACATAATAAAATTTCAAAGAAAATGTACAAATCCTTGCTGGAATTCCTGGTGATACTGAAATATGACATAAAAATAGTCTTCCTTAAGTAAAAAAATTTAAGTGATATGGAATTTTAAAGAAAGCTTCACATTTTATCTTTTATTTTTATTAGCTGCACGGGGATTAATAGTGAACCCAGTGGGTAATACACCCGAAGTGTCTATGTAAAAACAAAATCACTTCAAAGGATTTCTATATAAGTGAAAGGGTTGGTTATTACACATACCCATCTGAGGAACAAATAAGACATAATATAAATACACACAACCTTCGACTACCTCTGCTCTTTTCAATATAGTGCCCAAGGCACTAGTTAGACGAACAAGACAAGACAGAGAAGTTAAAGTGACAGGAGAAGGAAATGAAGAACTCAAATTATCTCTTTAAGTAATTATTTTACTTATTTACATTCCAAATGTCTCCCCTTTCCTGGTCCCCCTTCCCAGAGTTTTTTATCTCATTCCCCTTCCTCTTTGCCTCTTAGAGTGCACTCCCCCACCTACCTACCACACCCACACCAACCACCCCACCCACTATGAACATGTGTCCTTGCAGTACGATGGAGCATCTTTTTGGTAAACGCTTATGAGTGGTGTATCTGGGTCTTCAGGTAGAACTATTTCCAATTCTCAGAGGAACTACTAGATTGATTGCCAGAGTGGTTGTACCAATTTACATTCCCACCAGCAATGGAGGAGTGTTCCTCTTTTTCCATATTCTCGACAGCAAGTGCTGTCACTTGAGTTGTTCATCTTAGCCATTCAGATTGGTGTGAGGTAGAATCTCAGAGCTGTTTGCATTTTCCTGATGACTAAGGATGTTGAACATTTCTTTATGTACTTCTGAGCTATTTGAGAATCCTCTGTTGAGGGTTCTATGTTTAGCTCTGTACCCCATTTTTAATTGGGTTCTTTTTTGGTATCTTGGTTTAACTCCAACCAAGCAAGTGAAAGATTTGTGTGACAAGAAATTCAAGTCCTTGAAGGAGGAAAAAGAAGAAGTCCTCAGAAGATGGAAAGATCTCCCATGCTCATGGATCACTAAAATTAACATAGTAAAAATGATTATTTTACCAAAAGCAATCTACAGATTCCATGCGATCCCCATCAAAATTCCAACACCATTCTTCACAGACATGAAAAGAGCAATTCTCAACTTCATATGGAAAACAAAAAAAAAAAAAAAAAACAAAACAAAACAGGATAGTAAAAATAATTCTCAGCAATAAAAGAATTTCTGGAGTAATCACCATCCCTGAGCTCAAGCTGTACTACAGAGCAATATTGATAAAAACTGCATGGTATTGGTACAGAGACAGACAGACCAATCAATGGAATAGAATTGAAGACCCAGAAACAAAACTGTACACTTATGGACACTTGATCTTTGACAAAGAAGCCAAAACCCTTCAGTGGGGGAAAAGACAGCATTTTCAACAAATGGAACTGGTTCAACTGGTGGTCTGCATGTAGAAGAGTGCATATTGATCCATTTTTATCTTCTTGAACAAAGCTCAAGTCCAAGTGGAACAAGAACCGCAACATAAAACCAGATATACTGAATCCAATAGAAGAGAAAAGTGGGACAGAACCTCAAACAGATGGGTACAGGGGAAAATTTCCTGAACAGAATACCAATTGCTCAGGCTCTAACAACAACAACTGACCAACTGGACCTCATGAAACTGGAAAGCTTCTGTAAGACAAAGGACACTGTCAATAGGACAAAATGACAACCCATAGATTGGAAAAAGATCTTTATTAACCTTACATCCAATAAAAGGCTAATATCCAAATTATATAAGGAATCCAAATTATTCTTATTTGTAGGTTATAAGATATTATACCTAAAAGAATCCAAAAAATCTACCTGAAAACTTCCAGAAATGACTGACACTTTGAGCAAAGTGGCAGAATACAAAATTAATTTATAAAACTTAGTAAACTTTCTATATCAACAAAAAAATGTGGAAAGAGATCGTGAAAACACTCCCATTAACAATAACCTTAAAAAAAATCTAGAAATAAACCTCGTCAAGGAGGTAAAAGACCTCTTTAATGATACCTCTAAAATTCTAAAGAAAGAGATTAAGGAAGGCAAAGGAAAAAAGAAAAAAGGAAAGAAAGATAAGAGGAAGGATGGAAGGAAGGAAGGAAGGAAGGAAGGAAGGAAGGAAGGAAGGAAGGA
>NW_021619609.1:342829-346317 GCF_004785775.1 Grammomys surdaster | reverse complement strand
GGAAGGAAGGAAGGAAGGAAGGAAGGAAGGAAGGAAGGAAGGAAGGAAGGAAGGAAGGAAGGCAGGCATCCCAAACTCAAGGATTGGTATAATCAATATTGTGAAATAACCATTGTACCAAAACTAAGTTAGAGATTAAATGCAATCCTAATCAAAATGCCCACAACATCTCAAAAAACATCTTAAAAAGGAACTGTCCTGGAGGCATGAACATTCCAGATTCCAATCTTCACTACAGAGCTATAGTTACCAAAACGCCAGGACACTGACTGAAAAACAGATATGTAGATCAATGGAACAAAAGTAGAAAACCCAACACTAAATGAATCTCCCAGGTTACATTTATAAATGTGTATGCATAGATACATATGTAACAATGATATGTAGGACACATCACTGGGATTGATAACTGCCAGGCTTTAACATAAATAATTTTTGTTGAAAGAAATTCTTAATCTTCAGCTCTGTGTATTAAGTGAGAGGCCTCAAGCCAGATTGCTCCAAGTGCTTATCCCAACGTTGACATGGAGCAGCCCAGGTACATTTCTCCTATGAAGACAATAATGCCTTGGATAGAAGGCCAGTGGTCTCTCACTGTTCTCTTTAATAACCCTTCAGAGACTTGATGTGCCCGGGTGTGTGTGGGGGGACAAGGTGGAGGGCACCCTCTCAGAGGAGAAGGGAGATGAGAGGAGGGACTCTGTGATGGGGAGACCAGAAAGGGAGGGCAGCAATAGGGTGTAAAAAATAAATTAAATAAATAAAAATAATTATGAAAAATACTCCTAAGTATTTGTTTCTTAAGTCAATACGCATGTGCTAGTTTCCGCTTTATAAAAAATAATTTCTTTAAAAACGTTATCCTTCAAAGTGAAAATAAACTCTTATAAAATTGGGTAAAGAATAAATGCATAAAGCCAAAACCATTCAGTGGGGGAAAAGACAGCATATTCATTAGAAGATATATTCATTAGAAGATATATTCTAATATTCATTAGAGAAATGCAAAGTATATACAAACTTGCATTGTAGAATAAAGAATGAGTGTCCATGTCTCCCTACACACAACCCGACTAGTCATTTCTATTCCTAGAGATAACCAGATCTTTGCTAGGCATCCTTACAGAAGTTGGTTTGTATTTTATGTATGTTTCTGCAACTGTTTTTATTTAATATCACTGACAGCGTCCCACAGCGGTGATTTCTTCTGTGTCCTAGTCTTTCAGAAACTGTGTTAGTATCTGTTACAGAAATGTTTATTAAGTGATACTCAACTTGTATCAGATTTTCTCTATTACCATTCAATTCAAGATAAGTGTGGTTACTTATGAGCATCTTCATCCAGTGACCTTTTCGGCTACTGGAAGTTAATTCCAGAACTGAAACTAACAGATTAGAAGATGCAGAATTTAAATTTTGTTGTTTATTACTAAATTGCCATCTTTAAAAATGTTACAAATAACCAGTTGTTAAATGGTTTTCTCTGTGCGTCTGGAATGAAGGCTCCAGCATGATTGTTCACACTAGAACGTCTCTGAAAATAACACTTTCAAGAGATAGATACACCTTAAAATATGGAAATATAAAAATATTATTTCATTTATATCAATGTTTTATGGGTCTGCCAGATTTTAGTGCATTTTTGATTATCAAAAATTAAGAACTGGAAAACTGGAGTTTTGCATCAGCAGCAAGTAGTTTGTTTCCCTGATTTGTGGGTCACAAACTTGCATGAATATAAGTTGGTGATGGTGATTTTCAAGCTAGCTTCAAGGTTTCAGACTTCTCACCATGCTAAGATCACGGCAGACATTGCAGGGGCTTTAATATTTGAACTGAAATGGGATTCTACTCCCATTCTTAGTTTCCTGAAATGAAAAGCAGAGGTGTCTCCTGTCTCCTGCTGTTTCTCAGCCAGGGCAACCATGTAACACTGAGAATGTACAAATAGTTATAATAGAAAATAGAAAAATAGAAAAAAATAGATGATAAGTAAACTGAGAATTCTTGCATAAAAGCAATGAGATTTTTTAAAATGTCAAAGGACAGCAAATGAAGGATCATTTCAAATCGCCTTCATTCCTATGATCGAGCAAAACGTTGCCAGCTCATCTATAAATGCACACTTCAAAAAGAATATTTGAGCAAACTAACTATGTAATTGCAAGTTCATAGTTATACAAAACTCTCCTGAGAAAATGTTCCACTTATTTAAATTCCAAGTATTCATGAATAAGAATGCTTTTTATCTCTTACTCTATATACTTTTTGGTGTGTATTTCTTTTTCCAATGTGATTTTAAAAAAAGCTTTCTATTGTTTTGATTTTCTTTTTGGAGGGAGGGGTATATTTTTGATTCTGTCCTTGTGTGGGGCACAGGCTATCCTAGAACTGCTGGAAATCCTCCTGCCTCTGCTTCCCAGAGTGCTAGGATTACAGGCATAAGCTATGATGCATGCCTTGATTTTCAGGTCTTTTAATAGTGAGGGCACTTAACTATCTCTTCATGTGTTTATAATAATAATAATTTTCTATTAATTTTATATCCTTAACTATATAATGTGTTTGAATAAATGAATTTGATGCTAATCTCAGGTAAATGTTTTAATTTTGAGAAGAGCATTCAGCATATACCAAACCTTGATCAAAAGAAAGATTACAAGTTTGGGATTCTTGCTCAGAAGAACAAACTTATGAAGAAACCACTGCCTTATGGTGGAGAGTCATCAGATAGAAGACCACAACAGGACAGTGTGTTAGGAGGGGACTCAAGAACAGAGGGGACTCATAGGAATGGGGTCTTTATGACCCCAATTCATACAAGAGCATAAAGAAGATAATGTCTGGTTTTTGTTGCTGTGCCAACTTCCAATAATTTACATTTATTAATGCAATATTTTTCTATAACTTTATGAGAGTAACATACATTGCAAAAGTAAGGCTCTAGGTTATGCTTTGATGGTTTTCAGTTTGAAGTCAACATTCATCATGCATAAGGTTTGCGAGGATGATTAGAACTGGTTCTTCTCCATTCTGGGAATTATCAACAGAAGCCTCACATTTGATATATGTGCAGAGAACCTCCAGATAAAAGTAGGATTTATCTCCATCTTTTACTAAATATAATCCAGGAGAGTTGGAATTGCCAGTAAATCTTGTGTTCACTTGGGCTTCTGCTTCTCTAGGTAAATGTGCTCAAAACTTGAATGTCATAATTTCACAAACTCTGTACATTTTGTAGGAGCTTTGAATGCAAATAAATATATAAATACAAACTGTTCAAATGTAGGCTATCTTTAAAGTGAAATTATATCAATTTTGGGTCATAAATTTCTATGGAAGTATATAAGTGTGTGTGTGTGTGTATGTTAGTACAGGAAATTGAACTTAGAGCTTTATGTAATACTCTACCAGTGAGCTCTCTCACTCACTCTCTCTCTCTCTCTCTCTCTCTCTCTCTCTCTCTCTCTCTCTCTCTCTCTCTCTCT
>NW_021619609.1:342321-342819 GCF_004785775.1 Grammomys surdaster | reverse complement strand
TCTCTCTCTCTCTCTCTCTCTCTCTCTCTCTCTCTCTCTCTCTCTCTGTGTGTGTGTTAGTACAGGAAATTGAACTTAGAGCTTTATGTAATTCTCTCTCTCTCTCTCTCTCTCTCTGTGTGTGTGTGTGTGCATGTGTGTGTGTGTGCGTGCGTGTGTATAATTTTGTGGATACATGATATGTGTGTATTGTGTGTTCATGTGTATGTGTGAGCATACATTTACTTGCTTACATATGGAATTCAGAGGACAACTTTGGATATTGGGCAGTATCTTACATGACACAGTTGTTCACTGCTGCGTAGATCAGGATCCAAGAACTTTTGGAGATTCCCTGTTTCCATATTCCATCTCACCACATGAGTGCTGGGATGAGAGAGCTGTGCTTCTGTGAAGAGAGAGGGAAAGAGAGAGGGAGGAAGGGAGGGAGGGAGGGAGGGAGGGAGGGAGGGAGAGAGAGAGAGAGAGAGAGAGAGAGAGAGAGAGAGAGAGAGAGAG
>NW_021619609.1:243752-342311 GCF_004785775.1 Grammomys surdaster | reverse complement strand
AGAGAGAGAGAGAGAGAGAGAGAGAGAGAGAGAGAGAGAGAGAGAGAATGAATATCATGTACTCCATGCAGATTTCAAACTTACTATGTGTCCATAATGGATCTGAACTTCCTGACGCCACTTTCTGATTACTAAGATCAAGGGTGTGTATCATCACACCCAGTTTTTATGACATATTTCAAGAGCTAACTAACTCTGCCATCATTTTAGTTTTACTTTCTGTTTTCTTTATCTCACTTCTTTATCTGCTTTGGTTTATATATATATTTCCAGAAGTCACCTCAAGTCTGCTTTAGGAAAAATTGGGATACAGAAACATTAAACAGGTGATGTGAATTTTAAAAAGATAAAGATGTGGATAGATTAAAACCTCTGACACCACGTTTGTTTTATAAAATGCCAATCAACAGAAGTAAAGTGATTGCCATGTATCAAATATCATGGCTTATCTGTGCCTATTATATAAATATTTATGATAAATTAGTAAGAGGTAATACTTAACTTCACATATAATGGATGTTTCTAGAATATTGTGAATCAAATTTTCATAAGCTCTTTGGATAAATACTGAGGACTGGTGGAACTGAGTCATGGGAAAGATCTAATTTTAGTCCTTGATGGACCTCCATCTTGCTTCCCACAACGGCTGGACTAGTTTATATCCCACCAACAATGTATACAATGAAACAATGTTTCCAGTGAGCGCATTCTCTCAGCATCTGCTGTTGTTTTCTTAATGACTGCCAGTCTGGTGGGGGTGAGAAAGAATTACAATGTAGTTTTATTTATGATTTCCATATGGCTAGTGATGCGGAACTTTTCTCACGCCATTTATACTTCATCTTCTGATGTTATATGTTCTAATGTTCCTTGTTATAAATGAACCGAAAGGTCCCTTAACAGAGAAATAGACAAAATGTGATGAATATGCACAATGGATTTTTTTCAGGCATAACGATGGCTTACATCATGTCATTTGCAGGGAAAGGAATGAAGCTGGAGATAATATTAGGTAATGAAGCCAGCCTCGACTTGGCAGATATTGCATGCTTTCTCTTACTCCTGACCTTATAGACTTTATGTGATCATATATGCAAAACGTTATGAAAGGAGATGTGAAGATGTCTAGGAACAAAACAATAATTGCAATAATAGGAAAGGTAAGAAAGGGGAGGATAAGGAGGTATAGAGGATGTATGCTCTCTTGTATGAAAATATTCCTGTATAACCCAATACCACGCACAGTGAATGTTCACCAACAGGGGGAAATCATTTTTAAAATAAAGTACAATTCTTCCTAATAAGTATTTCCAAAGCTTGTTAATTCTATAAGAATTTCGCGCAATGTATTTCGAACCTATTAATTTCCCTACTCTTCCATGCTAACTCGTCCCCAGTCTTCTCCCTAACTCTACACCCCGCCCCACCCCAACTTCCTGCCTTTTTTCCTCCTCCTTTTTTTTTTTTTAATAACCCACCAAGTTCAATTTAGACTGCCCATCTACTTCCAGATGTGAAGCCATCTACTGAAGAATGACCAGCTACCAGGGGCCAGAACCCTTAAGAAAAACTAACTCTGCCCTCCCAGCAGCCAACAATTACCAAT
Source organism: Grammomys surdaster (assembly GCF_004785775.1). Taxonomy (NCBI): domain Eukaryota; kingdom Metazoa; phylum Chordata; class Mammalia; order Rodentia; family Muridae; genus Grammomys; species Grammomys surdaster. Next base: position 340,705 of record NW_021619609.1, on the reverse strand, counting down.
AGCTCTTCAGCTCAGGGTTGAGGCTAATTAGCTCCTCCCCGCTCCAAGTTGGATGTTGCCTGGATTCATTTCTGTGTGTGCCTCAGGCAGGCAGCCAACCCTGCTGTGTCAATGAGTGCAAGGTCCTGTCATGCGCACAGGACAGTCATTCACTCATCTCCTCTCACACCTCAACCTCGGCTCTTACCATCTTCCTGCCTCTTTTCTTACCATCTTCCTGCCTCTTTTTACAAGATGGTTCCTGAGCTGGGGAAGGTAAGTTCTTAATATTCACTGAGTTCTACCCTGAGCTCCTCAATTTAAAAACTGCATGCATCATTTTGCCACGTGCTCTAAGATAAAAATCCTACTTTAACTTTGTCACACATGGGTCTAAAGAAAACCGAACAATAAATATTTCCCTTATGACCCTGCCAGAGAGGCCCTGAGCTGGTTTTCTTCCAATCATATCCTTATGCAAGGAACAAGAAATACTTGGGTGAACGGGAAGGGGCCGTATACAAGGGTGCTCCCTTCTTCTCTAGACCACACTCTGGGTGTCTTAGGCTGGATTTTAGAGTTTAAATATCCTAAAGTCTTAGGATTGGAGAGGAGCTTCTTTGGGGCATGCAAGTTGAGGTCCAAGAACATGTAGAGGACACTGTGTGTTCACAGAGGCAGAAGTCAGAAGGGAAGCAATGGATTTGAGTCGTGAGCATCACACCAACTACCAGAAGATTTCAAGAGCAGTTTCATGTGTAGGAGTTCGTAACAGCTGAGATGTCTAAATCCAGACCTGTCCCTCTCTATAATTACGAATGCTTATTTCTCAAAGCAAGATGATAAAACACATTCTCCTCAACAACTCCTTAGCTCAAACGTAACAAATATGGAGACTTACGGTAACTTGTCTCCATCTGTCCCTGACACTGTACCTCACAGATATTAGAGGTGCTCCTGTATGGGTTGCCTGCACAAGATCTGTACTACCAAGAGCAGAACAGACAAATGTCTCCTGTGCTCCCTGGTCACTACTCCCACATTAGTGCCTCTCAAATTACTGAGTTTATCGTAAAATATAGCAGGGAAATATACCGCTACATTTCTTTCTCATTGACATTCTCTCATGCTCTTATTTCCTCATTTCTTTTGAAAACAAAGAGAGTATGTGAGAAGAAGCAAAGGGTTGAAATGGGAAAAGAAAGAAAGAAAGAAAGAAAGAAAGAAAGAAAGAAAGAAAGAAAGAAAGAAAGGAAGGAAGGAAGGAAGAGTAGAAACCTCTGTGTTCCAGAGATATCTGTGGAGTGCAGGCTGAGTGACTGGTGAGTGGTGGGTTCTACTGTGTCTACCAGACTCTAGGACTTCTGTCCTTTCCCATGATCCTCTGGGACTTAGATAGCAGCTCATTGTCACCCTCTGTCTTGTAGTGACACACATAGGATTGAATTTGATATTAGAAACAGCAGTTTCAGAGTTAGGTAAACTGAGGGAGCAGTAGGAGAGGGAAGCAGGCTAGCGATTGGAATAAAGAGTAGAATGACCTGCGTGTGTTTGGCTTGGAGAAGAGGCAAGTGGGAATGTGTCATGAGAAAAAGAAATAAATTTAAATTTCTAATATTTTCCCTGTAGGCTTTTAGAGACAAAACCACATATAAATAATAAAATGGCAGATGCTGGCTAAAGTACTTTTAATAAATAACACAGTTACAAAATGAACAAGCTTCCCAGTGAAAGAGTTAGTGAGTTACTCATTGGTGCAATTACCCACACAGAAGCTAGATGATTGTCTATGAGTTTTTTTTTAAATAGGCCTTTTCATTTTAACTGATAGAGATAGTAATATTGCTCCCCATTTAAAAAAATTCTCCATGCTTAAATGCTAGAATGACTTCAAGAGGAATATCCATTTATGTGCCTCCTTTGAGACCTATCTTTTAATCTTCCCATGAGGCTGCCAGACCTTCCAGGTTTAGGACATACCTGTAGATATCTCCGGGTCTACTAGTGAGAGTCAAGGCCATCAGCATGCTGTATGCCTGTTAGATATTATGAGCTCTGGGTAGAAATGCATACCTTTTAAAATTCTGCATTACAAGGTGATATGAAGTCTAAGCCTGGCTCTGATACCTCCTCAGTGTTATGAAGAACTGGGAAAGAGGTGGTGCTTCACTTCCAGACTGTGTTTGCTATTAGATGTCAATTTCTTTATATTAAGGCCTTCAACTGATTGGTGATATGCATACTCATTCCAATTTTTTAGGTATTAATCTTCTTTACTTAAGTTTATTATTTTAAATACTAATCATAACTTTAAGATCTCTTCACAGAAACATGTTGAAAGACATTTAGCTGAATATCTGGGTACAATTCCCAAGCCAATTGTCTTAGTTAGGCTTTCTATTACTGTAAAGAGACACCATAACCATGGCAACTCTTATAAAGGAAAACATTTAATTGGGGATGGCTTACAGCTTCAGAGGTTTAATCCATTATCATCATGGTGGGAAGCATGGCGGCATGCAGGTAGACATGTAGCTGGAGAAGGGGCTGAGAGCTCTACATCTTGATCTGCAAACAGCAGGAGACTATGCCACACTGGCAAGACTTGAGCTACATGTCCTGCAACAAGGCCATACCTCCCCCAACAAGGCAATAACTCCTCCTAAAAGGCCATGCTTCTTAATAATGCCTCTCCCTGTAGTCCAAGCATTCAAACACATGAGTCTACGGGGGGGGGGGGGGGAGGCATTCCTATTTAAACTACCACATCAATTTGACACATAAAATAAATCATCTCAGACCTCAATGTAATAATGTCCATGATCTTAGATAGCAGTTCTCCCATTCCCAAATGGATTTGAATCACTGTGAGATCAGTCAGCTGCTCACCAAGACCACAGATGACTCCTGAAGGCTCTAGCGTTCCTAGCAATGCTCATCTTTTCTCTAACTACAAGTGCTGCTTTGGGAATTTTAGTTTCTTTTCTGTTTGTTTGTTTGTTTGTTTGTTTTGATAGAAGGCATTGGTATTTAACAGAACAACAGAATGACCAAAGTAAAATCCTAGTCTCTGATAGCCGTAGATTTAGAGAATGTATCACGTGCAGCTGTATAACTGGAGAGATTAAAAACCAGACCTAGTTACGGACACTTGGATATGCCTAGTCTGATTTCTACTCGCTGCTTCCACTCTTTTGAAGTATGAACTATATTTCTGGGTTGAGCAATCTGTGGTGGGGATGATGAATGGGATGTCAGAAGGTATCCTGCTACACAGTAAAATACGTTGGTCAAGATAGGACTCAAGGACAAGGTACTATTTGAGCAAAGATAAGAGAGCATGCAAACATTACAGAAGGGCCTTTACAGCTGAAGAAATAGCAAGAACTGTCTATAAGCTAGGAGTGTGCTTGGTCTGTTTAAGAAAGAACAGGGAGTCCTGTGTGCCTGGAGCAAACTGAGTTCATGGGAGGGTAACGGCAATGAGGTGGAGAGCAGAAGCACACAGCCCAGAGTCTTATGTGTCATTTATATTTGTGCTTTAGTTCAAATGGGGACTCAGGTGGCAAAGGGATGGCATGGCTTGGCGTGTAAAGAGAATTCCTTTCCTGACTTAGTTTAGACTGTGCATTGGATCAAGACTGTTGGTAGTGAGAGGAGTGAGACTTGTTGGAACAGGGAGACCAGATGAGTGTATAAAGCATTGCAACAATAGAGGTAAGATTCTAATGTTTCAAGACGATTGATTGCTTCTCGACCTCTCTACCAAGTAGACAGATGCTAAGTGTGGAATTCCAGAGACAAAGAGAGGCAAGGATGACCACAAAGGTCTGTGATATCAGTAACTGAGGAGAAGTAGTTGCTGTCTATTGAGAGGAGACTGCAACAGCTCTGGCTGGAGAAGGAAGCAGAGTTCTGACTTGAATATAATTGGGGGTTGAGACGACTATAAGAAATCTAACAATGGCTTATTGCTAGCCTAGAGATCTTGGACAGATGGTTTGGGGATATGAATTCAAGAGCTCTATGTATCTATAGGTAACTTTTTTCTTTAGATTTGACTAAACATTTATGAGACCCCTTACTATTTGCTAGCACTGATCTAAACGTTTCAAGTACAGATAGTAAGAACTTATTATTTTCCTTATAGTTAATGGAAGAAATTAGCAAAAATTGCAACATACAACAAGTGTAAATATCAAGGCTTAGATACAGGGAAAACAAAATAAATCCAGATTTGAGATGATCCAGGAAGAGCTTCAGAGAGAAAGTAAGCAATTGAGCTGGACTTGAAGGCTGGGAAGGGTTACTGTGGGTGGACAAAGCAGGGAGTTCCAGGCAGAATAGAACACATGAGTTAAATGCAATTTCACTCCCATTACTTAATGAGTAAAGAATTCTCATCACAAAGTAGTCACCTCAGGGCCTGATACATTTCCCTTCCTAAATGGAAAATACATAAAGCACTGACTACTATAGACTTACACATGGTCATCCACAAGACCAAGAGATATTTATTTCTGGAGTTAATAGAGGGTGTGTGCTTCATATAAACTACAAGTTTGTCTTGTATTAGTTACCATAAGAAGCTATTTACAGAAACAGGGCTTATATTTATTTCTTTCATTTTTATTTAATTCTGAATATCTATGTGTAGGCATGTGTGCATATTTACTGAGGCCGAAGATGTATGTGGGCATGCATGCTCATGTTTGTGGAGGCCAGAGGTCGACCTCAGATGTCTTTTCTCAGATGTCCTCTCTCCATCTTCTCAGTTATTTTGAGACAGTGTCTCCCAAAGGGACTTTGATGTCTCTAATTACCGTGACTGGCCAGTAAGCTCCAGGTTATTGCCTGTGTTTGCCTCCCTGGTGCTGACCATGCACCAACAAACCACCAAGCTCTTTGCTATTGTTTTTTTTGGGGGGGGCGGACTAGTGACTCAGGTCCTAGGGTTTGCACAGTAAGTACCTTAACCACTGAAGCATCTCTCCATCTCTGGTTTATTTTGACTTGGAGTTGAAGAGGATACATCAATCAGGGCGGTGCCGACAGGCTGCAGAAGAGTGAGCAGAACAGCCGAACAGAGTATGTTCACAGTGGAGAGGCAGAGAGAGAAGAACGTCATTGGAGTTCCTTTTCTCCTTTTTCTTCAGCCTAAGCTCTTAGCCCTTGGAATGGTATGTCCATCTCAGTCAACCCAAACTTGGAAGTCTCTCACAAAATGCCCAGAGATTTGTCTCCCAGGGGATGCTAGACCTTGTCAAGTTACATCACAATCGGTTTCTTTAACATCGTACGAAAGCCACTGTGTCTTTCCATATGCTGTCTATGCGTGATCACATCTCTGTCTAGAGAAATCTGCTTCCATGTCTAACAGAATGGCGGCTGCCGTTGAAGCCAGAGCAACATGAAGACAAGCCTTTGATTAAGCATGACCCTGGACTTACCTTGGAGCATGATCAGAACGTAGAAAATCTTCCATCTGACCCTTCCTAGACTAGGTTCTAGATCAAGGACCTAAACTAGGAGCCTAGATGGAGGTTCTTTGGGCTTGGAGAGAGGGAAAGTCAAAGAGGAGCGAGCACAGAGGGGATGTAAGGAGATAGGCTGATACTGTCAGAATCCAAGGTACACTGCTGGGAAGGTCACCTGGGACAGAGTGGAGTCAGCATGTGAGGACTGCCCGGTCTCCACGGCTGTCAGTACTGCCCTTTCAGCCAGCTTGGCAAGTACAGACCACCCAGCAGGAGTTTTGCTTGACGTCATGGTTTCCTTTCTCAGGTTTCTCTATCAGGGCAACCCTCCCTTTAAAAGCTTGAGAGTCAGTAAGCACCCTTATGGCTTCATCCTAGCATAGAAACCAAGGGATTGTGGGAGAGTGTCTTAGAAAAAGCTTTCCGTGAAACAGGACTGGTTCAAGGCCACTAACCATCGCACCCTCTATGCCTGACTGGCATAACCATGATCCATATCATCTCCAGAATCTCTCCCCTTCTGTATTATAGAGCCATAAGACACAGCTGGGATCCTGAGAAAGGATGCTAAGAAAGTTTCCAATTGCAAAGTTACTTTGAAAACAGAAGTCCCAAAGATTTTGGTCCTCTGTTTCTCCATTTTCGCCCCATCCATTACCTTAGTGTGAAGTTGGTATTTTATTCTTTTTTCAGTGCTTAAAAGTTTTACTGTTACTCTGGGTCTGAAAGCAAGTGAAAAATGGGGGCGGGGGGAGTCCTTTTTAAAGCTGAAGCTGTTAGAAAGGTTAAAGATAAGTGAGCTTACAACTAGCTGTCAGTACAAAGCAAACACTAAAAAGACCACATGACCAGTTGCTCCTCCAGATAGGAGACAGCTCGCCCGGGACTGGACTTTTGTACCTTTGTACTTTATGTCTGGAGAAGCGAGTGGTAGTTGACCGTTCGATGCTTCGTGACAGTACTTACATAGCACTCTGACTTTGAGACGTGCTTTGACAACTGCGATCTTGGTTAATTTTTTTTTTTCAACAAAATGGAAAGAGCCTATGTCTGATAGACAAACTGTGTCTTTCCCTAGGTCACAAACAAGGACAAACCTCAGGCTGGGCCTTGTTCCTGCCCTCCCTGGGTGCAGACCTGTGTTCCATACTGACATAGCTTTCTTCAAACATGCATTCTTGGTAAATTACCTACTTTGTCTCCATTGTTTTTTTAACCTCTCGGATTAAGAATATCCTTTATACTGTATCCCAGTGAGTATCACACTTCCCAAGGTGACTTCTTCCAGTACCTGCAGGAGGTGCACTGCTATCTTGGAATGTACAGCCTGCTCCTGAGGACTTCTAAATACCACTGCCTTCTTTGGGGGAACCCGGTGGGTGGAGAGGAGGGAAGTCTCCGGCAACTACCAATATCTTCCTCTAGGAGGAGCCCCGCCGCCCAGTTGAGAGTGACACGCACCAACTCGCAACTCCTTGCCAGAAAGCTTCATCCCAGCCCGGCGGATTGAGTAGCGGGGGCGGCGCTCAGCCTCCCCGCAGCGGCCCCGGAGCCGGCAGAGCCTCCGCTCCCGCTGCCTTTCTCCTGGGCAGCCTGGATCCCGCAGAGGCGGCGTGTCCCTCGCTGAGCTGAACGCCAACTGCCTTTTCCCACCCTCCCCTCCCTTCCTCTCCCTCCCCTCCTCCCTTCCCGTTTCACCCCGCCCCCTTCCTCCTCCCCAAGCCTGACAGCCCACGAGCTGCCAAGCAGGGCGCAGCCATGGGAAGAGGAGGCGGTCTAGGGAGCGGCGGCACTGGCAGAGGCGACTGCTACAGCGGCGGTGGCGGCGACGGCTGCTGCTGAGCCCCGGCAGCAGCGGGGACCCCAGGCTGGGGCCACGCGGGCCTGAGGCCTCGGCTCCAGCAACCCCCAAGTGGAAGCGAACCCGCGCTCTGTCTCCCAAGGCGAAACTCCGAGGTACTGGAGGGGAACTCCGGGAGTTCAGCGCTTATTTCCCTCACTTTGTGCCAGGAGACCTGGGAGTGGATTCGGGCATGCCAACTGCTTATGAAAATGGGGCTCACTTTTATGTATTTGCCCCGATTTTTTTTTTTTTTTATGAGTTTAGGGTGGGTTGTATTCCCTTCTCAAAAGTTGTTTTCTGCTGATGGGTTAGTGTAACCGGATCCTCCGTGTCCTGGAGAAGTGTGTGTGTGCATGTGTGTGTGTGTGTGTGTGTGTGTGTGTGTGTGTGTGTATGTGTGTGTGTGTGTGTTGTGCTTGGTGCTGTGTGAAGCTGAAAGTTGATGGGGGGCAACAAGGAATTGGAGGCAGCAGGCGAACCGTCCCAACCTGGAGCCTCCTCCAACCAGGTTGTGAGATGCAAGGCAAGGTTTCTTCCTAAGACAGTTTTGTTAGTCTTAAAAGTTTCGCGAGTGTGTTTGTCATCGTCAGCCTGCCAACCTGGAGCAAGGACTGTAAAGGCTGCTGTCTGAAGCCAGTTCTCGGGTGTAATGACCCGAGGGACTCCCAGAGGGTGGTCTGGGAGCACGCGACCCCTGCAGCGCGCTGCCTTTGCACGTTTGTGCAGGCTGCAGCTGTGAGCTGGCAGCAGAGGAGCTAGAGTTAGGAGAGTCACTGCCACCAGTCTCCATGAACTGGGGTGGGTGGAAATTGTGGCAAGCCAAACTGTCCCAACTCTGGACACACTCGTGGTTATGAAATCAACCAGGCTCAAAGTTCTGATAGAACTGCAGAGTCTTGAGCGCTGAGCGGATGAGTCGGGTAGGAGCATGTCTGGATAGAAAGGGAGAGAGCTGGCTTCAAGCAGTGGGTTTAGGATAGGACTATCCACTTGTGGGTGCGTGGGGAAATCTATTTCTGGGCAAGGACTTTATATATAGCACCGGGGAGTATGTCTGCTGGGACCAGGCTGCAGGGTTCCGTGGTGTAGCGCTGGTGTATGTGCTGAAGGGGTATGCAGTATATATGTGCTGTGTGTGTTTGCACACGTGTGTGGAAGCGCATTGGGAGGTGTGTTGGCTTCCTGAATCAGAGTGTTGAGAGTGAGAAACTATAGAGATACTGCCTGCTGTTTGTATCTCCACAAGATCTTGGCCGAACAGGGATAGGTACTGGGAAGCCAAAGAGTTGGGAAGACACAGTTGTTCCTGAATAGGAATACATTTCCTGGACTTTAAAATACCTAACTTACCTACCTTGGAAGGTCTGAGGACTGGAAATGGTGGTTTCTGGAGTTCTCAGGAAAGCTGAGTGGGAGGGAATGTAAGCACCTAGGAGATGCGAGTATGTGTGGTTACAGAATTTGAGAGACCAGAGCAGATTCGCTGTGAATCTGTGTGTCTCCCAGGGTGCTGCTGTTTGTGTCCAGGGGGATAAGAGATCTAAGTGTTTACTCCTCAACTCCCCAGATGTGGCTGAGACGGTGCTTAACTCTTCCTACAGAAATTGGATGTGTGGTAGCAGCTAGCACCCTAGCTTTCTACATGGATCCTGCTTTCTACATGGATCACAGGAGGGGTACCCTTATTCTTGAGGTGACAGCTACAGAAATATTTTCACAGATTAAAATGATACATAGAAATGAAGTAAAACAACAGAAAACAAAGTAGCAGAGGTTATATATATTATATATGTATAATAAATGTATATATGTATTATACATTATATATTAATATATATGTACATATGTATTGTATATGTATATATTATACATATATAATATAGATATATGTAATATATGCTGTGCACACACATATGTATGTATGCACTTATGTATGTATGCAAGTATGTATGTATATGTTATAGCTGGAACATTATTTTTCTTCTTGAGACAAGCAGAGCTCTGTTCTGGGATTAGATACCAAGAGGTCTCCAGTCACATTCCCCTCCAAATTGACCTCTGGGTGGACTAGAAGGGTGCATGCTTGCCAAGAGACTGAGGGCAATTATCATTTGTAGATTAAGAAGCCTTATCCAGTCTTTAGTGCCTTCTTCCGTCCTTATAAACTTTTGGCTTCGAATTAGTCTAGAGGGAAAAATTCGGCCAATTAACACTCAGATCTCTTTTCTTTTTTCTTTTTTTCTTTTTTTTTTGGAAGGAGTAAAGAGATCACAGTGAGATTACAGTTTTGGTCTCCTGTATACTGTGGAAACCAATGCTTAATGAGCAAGGTGTGAAATGAATCTGTAAATGCAGTGGCAATGTGACGACACTACTGCATAGTATTTCAAAGTGAGCCTAACTCTGCCCGGCAAATATTTGTTTTAGTCAGGGTTTGCGGCTGTGTTTTTTATTATTCATTTTTAAACAGAAGACTGCACCTCATAAACCACTCTCAAATGGACTCAACAGGCCTTGACTATGCCATCTCTGGCGCCCGTGTTAATAGATGTTTACAGTGCTTGGTAACCTATGGGACTGTCATGTGGAGTGTCCTGTTAGCTCAGGACATAATGTTTATAGCACAGCGTAATAAATGAAGCTACAGTTGCAGCCTGCTTCTGCCAAGTGCATGAAACACCCCAGTGTGGAAACAAATCTTGAAGTTGCTCCAACTTGGCCAGCCTTTTTGGCTATCTGCTGCTAAGCATTGTTAATGTACAGATAAATCTGAGTGATAGGCAGGAATATGGGGCACCAGATTGTTTAACTTACGAGGAAGCATGGTCTCTACTTGTAAAAATCCACTAACCAGGGGATTAAGCTTCTTAGCTCTTTCCACCAGCAAATGTCATTATTTTGGAGGTACGGTTGCTTAAAACTCAATCTTAGCCAAAAGACCAAGAAGCAGTGTGTGCTTGCTCTTGAAGACTGAATTTTTAAACATGTCAATAATGGAACTACATCTGATTCTTGGTGTGTGGCTATATAAACTCACACGTTTTCTTTATAAAAGAAGGCTGGATGTAGCAGAGAATAAGCACTTAGTATGTGTAACGCACTAAGATCGAATCCCAGCATGAAGGAGAGGAGAGGGGAGAGAAAGCTACCCTGATATAGTCATGATTTGAATATGAGAAGTCAAATTTGAATTGGTGAGAATCTGAATCTGCTAAGACTGAAGTCAACCCCTCAGCCAGTTGTGTAAGCAGGGCAGCACGTCCTTTTTAGAAAGTGATGTTTTTCCCATCTGGAACAGCAATAGTGACAACATTATACCCAGTAACAGAGCTGCTTAGCTTGATAACCACTTAAAAGGTAACTTTAGGTAGTGTGTGAATCCCCACTTCAATATCCAGTCTATCGCCTCCTAGAAATAATAAATTGAAATCTCACTTTCTCCCTGGCCAATCCATTCTAGAATTTTCTTTGGAGAAAATTCAATCTTATGCCAAATCAGCTTTTAAAAAACCATTTTTTCCTACTCTTCAACCAAATCTAATTTTTCTTTCTGCTGTTTAGAAATCTTTCTATATTTGGAAGCCCTGTGCTCTTTTCCTTAAATTCTTCTTGCCTGTCCTAGGAGTCTTTCTTACCACCATTGAACATTACCTTTCTCTACCATGAACAATTTGCCTCAAGTTCCCCATTCTCTCTGCCCCTAATTAATATATATTGCCCAAAACACAGATTAGGAATTCTTGGTTTTATACATTCTATATCTATAAAGACAGCTTAATATCAATAGTGTTTACTCAGCCGTCTCATTATACCATTATCTAATTTCAAGATAATAATATGTTCTTTTCAGATTGCTATGTACCTATAGTCAAGGTTATCTGTTTCTTGAGTTCTTCAAGCTGGCACTTGCTATAAATCCATACAAAGTGTAATAATAGAGATAAATATAATTTTATATGCTATGTAGATAGCTTGTTAACTTTTCCTCCCTATCAAGGAGTAACTACAAAGAAAATTACAGGATTAGAATTTTCTTAAGATAAGAAAATAGCAGCTGCATGTTGCAGACAGGTTCTGACTATGATGTATTTCTTCCATGGACCTTATTGTGTCTGCTTTCATGAGCATGAGTCACTAATGGCAATCAAACATTTATTGAAGGCTTGTTCTGCCTGAGTCCCATAGAGTGTGCCATCTGGCCCCAAATGAGGTGAAAATACACTGGACAGAAATGCTTCCTTTGGCAACTGGGTTTGAGATGCAGGTAGAGGACATGACTAAATCAACAACCTGCTTTTTACTCAGGAGGTAAATGGCTTGCTAATGTCACAGGCAACTCTAAAGTGCTCGGTTTCCATTAGAAGCTATAGTCTAACATCCGTATGAAATTAGGTCCCCATACCATGCAGTATGTCTTGCTGGGAAATGGATGGATGTTCTGCTACTCATGATTTATAAGGTGTAAGTAACCTTGATGTGAGACAGCAAATCTGGCTTACATGTGAAAAGGGTGTGGTTGAAAAAGCGAACCCTTTAGGGTTCATTGACTGGGAATTTACCACTCATATGCTGATGAGCTGTTCTGACCTTACTTTTCTCCCCTAAGAATATAATAAGTCTACCTCGTGCTTCTGCATAGGGTCTTTAGCATCTGTGGCTCATAAAGTAAATACCTTCCTGCTGTTACTGGTTTGAGGTCTTGGACTTCTTAATAGATTATGAATCTTCCTGCCACCTGCTCAGAATTGGCTACAAGTATGTCTTCCTATAGGGATTATTCATGGTGGATAATAATGATATCATTTCTTTAGATTAATATGATCCTGACACCAGTGAATTATATTTTTCAGGTTATAAATGTGTTGAAACGTAAGAAAGCCTATATCTGTATGGTTGAGTCTAAGTTGAAAGGACACTCTAGCAAGAAGATTGCATATTAGGAACACAGAAGAGGTGGTAGAAAATTCTTTGAAAGAAACCTCTTCAAAATTGGAACATACAAAGATTTTGCAAACTGAAGGTGCATTGTTATGAACCTTCCAGCAAGGAAGAACTTACAGTGCTCCATGTACATGATTGATACAGTAACTACTTGATTCTTCTTCACTAGTTTAGAAAATAAGACAAAACATTTAAAACTAGATTTTCATTCAAAAATTTTTAAAAAGACATTTTTTGTTCCTCTAATGTACAGGAGACTTACGAGAATCCATTTGTCAAAAAAAATATTAATTATTTTGCTTTGAAAATGTAGTTACTGCATTAAGAATCATGTCCGCTTTTCTCCTCTGGTGTCGTCATTGGAAGGGAACGCAGAAAGCAGCTGTACAGAGCAGAGACATAAGTGGGCCCCCTGCTTGCTTACAGCTCTTGTGATATCTGATGCTGTAAGCCCATTTGAACTTTGATGATGGCTGATAAGCTCAAACTTCAGTTTTTCGTTCTACTTATCAGAAAGTTATCAGCTTTGCTCTTGGGCAGTGTGGTGACTCAGGATCCTATCCTATCAGTTGCCTTTCTGGAGACTTTCAAACTAAGTGGTTTTTGGCCTGGAAAATGTCAATTTGGCAAAACAAAGCAAAAAAAAATTCCTGGTAAAAAATGAATGAAGGATAAATTGTATGTATGTATGTATGTATATATATACACATATGTATATATATGCATATGTTGTACATATACATATGTATACACACACACACACACACACACACACACATACATTCTTTTCAAAGTCATCGTCTCATAAGGACAGAGAGAAAAGTACCAGAATCCTTGAAGGTCATAATAGCTGAAAAAATATGCCATGTTTATATTGAGCAAACAAAAGATATTAAAACAAGAAGCCAGAGAATGAAGAGAAATGATATCTCTCATTAGCAGTAGGAAGACATACTGAGTAATCAAAGGGCTAACAGGAGGCTTGGAGGATAGTCTGGGGCAAAGAAGTATAGATAATGATGACACCTGGAATCTAAGCATATTATGCAATTTTGTTTGAGTTCCTTAGTTCAATGATGGCACTGGATGACAAGCATCCCAAAGTGAATCCTTCCCACAGACTTTGAAATATCTACAAGTTCAAGCAACATGGAGACATTATATTATTTTTATGTATATGGGTGCCTCGTCTGCATGTAAGACTATAGATCACTTGGGTACCTGATGATCACAGAGATCCTAAGAGAGAGTAGCAGCCAGTTATTGCCTCCATGTATTTGGTCACTCCTTTGGAAGAGTGCAAGTGCTCTTCATTACTGAGACCCTCTCTAGGCCCTTCTTAGGTATAATTAGGCTGGGTCTTCACACAACCCATCATTGCCAGGAAGTTTTTAAGTTTGGTTGCGTAAAGTTGTGTATTTCTATGAGAATTATATCATCTGAAAAGTTATTTTTGAAGTAATTGAGGGAAACAATGCTGAATAAATAAGTCCCTCTCCCACAGGATGCAAATTTGGCCAAACCAGTGGTAGTTTTTGGTATACCTGAAAAATTCAATAACAGGCTATGTATTTACTGAGCCATTAATATGTACTTTGGAATGTGATAGATATTGGGACTATAAAAGCAGTATAATGTGTCACTCTTGAATTGAGACCCAGCATTCAATTAAGGAATGCAAATATATATATATATATATATATATATATATATATCTCACACAACTGGTAACTGAGTTGATTGAAAAGTAATAAAATATAAATCATATAGTAGTATTTTTAAAGTAGGGGTATTTATTTGGGCTGAAGGATTTGAAGAGAGGACTTAATAACCAAAGTAACTCCCATGGCAAGTCTTGTAATGGAGTAACTCCTTCTCTTATGTATAAAGGATTTAAAATGCTTTATGTTGGGAAGTTGGAAATTGAGGACCAGAAAGTATACCAAATGCTCCTTAGGGTTATTAGTAGCAGATGGTCAGATAGGACTTAGTGTGGATTTGTCACATAATAGGACTTCTTCCTGTACCTACAGATGTTGTGTATATATGCTTATCACTGAGTTGGGTATTCGGGAGGCCATGTTGAACCCAAGGCTTATTGAAGGAGTGGGTAGCTACTGCATGGTATTTTTGCATACTTCTGTTTCTCAATTGTTATATATTTCAAATAGTAATAATTTCAACCTTTTTTCTCATGCTACTATTCTAAGAGGCCTATTAATGGTGGTAATAGTAAGATTCCTCTTTAAGAATATCCTATTAAACAAGCCTTATGAAGGAGGAGTCTGAGGTGGCTCCTCCCCTTCCATTTCCCTTTCCCATGTGGATCCTAACACCTGGTCTAATATAGCCTTGAGGTTTTCTAGACCTTAAGATCATGAACCTATTACTCGAAGCTCTGCTTCTATGCCTGATAATGTAGAGGGCTTATGAAAATATATTTATTATGAGACTTAAAAGAGTTAATATGTTTTTAATTCATATTAAATTGAATTTTTTGCGAGGCAATCTTTATAAAAGATGAAAATAGGAATCTCTCCAATGGGAGAGTGACAGATTTATAGCTCAATTCTATCTTTCTGCGGGCTCTGTTACATTTTGGTCTCTCCTATTAACATAAATTATGAAAATAAAATATTTTTTCTTAGCGTGGTTTCTATTGTTAACAACATATTATTATTTGCTGGATCAATAATGTATAAAATAGGGTTACTGTAGCTAACAGTTCTGAATGGCTATGGATGCCAGGCCACATATGAGGATTTTCATACTGCTAACAATGTGTAGTCAGTACAAGGTAATACATAGCAAGGGGCAGGGGGCGTAAATACGTGTCTCGTCTGGTCTTTTCCTCTCCTCTTGCAAAGCCTTAACTGTTTGGTCATAGGAGTTCCACCCCATGATCTTATCTAATTCAAATAACCTCCCAAAGGCCTCTTCTGTAAGCATCATACTTGAACCAACTTTCTACCCTTTCACTACCTCACAAGGATTAAATTTCAACACATAAACCCTTAGGGGACACATTCTGGCTACAACAAATATGTGTATTTATGCCATTCATATGGAAGAGTGACAGTTAGCTGAGTTAACTATCCAAGAGGATAGATTGTGAACTGAGACATCTGATAGACTTGACCGACAGTTCTTTCTGTTGGGACCACACGCAGATTTGCCATAAATTTCAGTTGGCAGATGCCTGTGAAGTGTCAGTGATTATGAAACCCTAAAGATAGTTTGGTGTTCTACATGAGACATGGAGTAGACGTTGAAATCACAGAGGACTGGCTTGTTCGTTTGGATCCAGCTCTGTCTATTTTTATTGGCTTTCTTTATGAATCTGAGCAGGTTAAAAACTCCTTAGATTGCTCTGCAAAAATGGTGACAACGGTCCTTACTTCACACGGCTTCTGTCATTTAAAGGAGTGGAAACAGTGCTTGATGCATATTGAACTTAGCAGAGAGAGCTGACTTCTTGCAGTATCCTGTTGAGAGGGTTGAAGACTGACGACTTAGAATCTTCACGGCAAAATACACATGTGTGTGTATATGTGTGTATGCGTGTGTGTGTGTGTGTGTGTGTGTGTGTGTGTGTGAATTCTTCCTCCTTATCAAGGACAACTAAATTAGGGCTTTAATGAGTTCCTTCAGGAACTCATTTGTCCTGAACTATTGAAATTTGTCTCTTTCCAAAAGCAGTGTTCATCAGAGATTAGCTTCTTGTGACATCTCTGTCACTGCCTAAACTGTTACTATATTACAAAATTACACATAATTATCGGTGACTTGTGAAGCTTCTGTTTTCAAATCAATGCTAAATGTCATTCTTGATGCATGTATTTCTCAGAGAGATGTCAGTCTGTCTATGATGGGAGATCCTAAGCAAAAGGATGCTTTTGGAGAGTTAAGAGATGATTGAAAGTTGACCAGTGGAATGGTGATGGTTATGATAAAGACATTCTTGGGTAAAGAATAGTCTCTGGCAAAACAGTGTGAAGTACAGGGACCTGGGGAATCTTCACACAGAAACAGAACACTTTTAATTTTGACATTGAGGAAATAGTCCTACATGAAAAAAATAGGTACATAATTTCCCATCATAAGGACAGTTTAAAATTATGCACTGAAGGGTAATTTTCTTAAAAAAATTAAATACATAACCCTCCTACAATTGTAAAAGGAACACACAAATATAACACAGATATTAATTAGTGAGTGAACATGAAGTATTAACCATTTCAAAGGAGAAAAAAAATGAACCTTATGTATTGTAAAAATTTGCCAAAAAACAGGTCTTTCCCTTCTTCTGGGTGCAACTGATTTGCATTTATATGGATAAAATAATTTTCAAACTCATTTTTAAACATTAGATTCTGACTCCTCATAAGTGTGTATTAGCCTTGTCAAAGATAAAGACTCGGGCCCTCTATAAGACTACACATTTTCCAGGTCAGCTTTTGGCTATGGGAAAATTTAAGTGCAAAGTAAAGAGAGTAGTATTTTGAGTCCCAGGTAACTGATTAGACAACTTAGCAATCATTAATATTATAGCCTTTCTTTTCATTAGCTATGAATGCTTTGGTATGCCCCTTCAACCAAAAAGCTCCCTATTTTAAATATACTTTTTGGGTAGAGACTATGTACTTTTCAAGCCAACCTTGTCTTACTAAAGAAAGGCAAGTTCTGATCAAGGAAAGATTTTTAACAAAGTGACAACGTGTATATAGATCTCTTCTCTCCACAAGGCTAGTTCTTTTTTTTTATTCAAACCATCTCATCAGAAAGTGCTTCTCAGACCCTGACTACATTAACTTCTGCTAACTAGGTCAAGATTTAATTTGATCCTGTTAAATTTTCTTGGTATTCTTCATCATTGATATTATTTTATTTATTAATTTGTGGTAAATTTAAAAAACAAAATTAATACAGTACTGTCAGATAAGTTTTGGACATCTAGTTCCCCTGTGCTTTACTCTGGCTAACTGTGAGATGCTTTTGTTATATCTGACAGATGGAAAAAAAGAAAGTGAGTTAAGTATCTTGTCAGTGACTCACAGTAAGTAACAGCTAAAGTAAAACATCTTTCATTTATTCTACTCTTAATACTAGAGTTATTACTGTTCTTCTGCATATGCTCAGACACTAACCTTGGTGATTTTTTTCTAGAAATGCAGTGTTTTAAAATTATATATTATCAAACTGCAATTAGAAACTGAATTAAGAGTCAGCCTTGGATTTGCAAATTATTTTTAACTTTAAGTTTGTAAAGCTTATTTTTTTAATAACCAATTTGCACATAAATGACAATAAAGCTCTTCAGAAAGTCGACCATACTCCATTTATTAGTAAGTAATATTTTGGTACAGACCAATAACAGACATGAAAGCAAGTGTGTCCAGGGCAGGATATTGATGTTGCACTATAATTCAAAGGATTTTATTACTTTATAGTATATCTGAGTTCAAACAGTTGACCATCGCTTTCATTTTTTTCTATAGTTACTGGGTTTTTTTTTTAAACTGTTACATGAGGGATGTAGACTACTTAGTGAAATTTCAGAGTAATCCTTATGTTTCCAGTGCTCCAGCTAAAAATTACCCTCTATTGGGTTGGAGCTTGAAGCATGAAGTTGAGAAATATGAATTCTTGTAAATGATCTGAGCTTTGACTCTGGAAAGAGAAACTGCATGCACATCGGGGCTAACCGACTCTGAAATCCCTCTAACCTCTAATTCTAAGTTGAAAAAAAAAACGAGCTTGAAGGTTTTTTTGTTTATTTTTGTCTTGATTACAAGTTGCTGGCAGCCTAGAGTTAGTATCTAATAACATAACATCTATGCAAAACACAAATTTTTGACTCAGAAAGATATCTAATTTCTAAGATAAACACAGAAAACCATGTAAAATGGACATCCCCCCCCCAAAGGGATAAGAAGCGATTGAACAAGAGGCAATCCTTTGTGTATTTCAATATATAAAATATTAAACATTTTTAAAGGAAAAATCCATTGTCTTTCAGAATATATGTATGAGATTGTTATTTTTACTTAAATGGCTACATTAAATTGGCATAGTTTTCAACCATGAACTTTGATCCTTTGTATATGCAATTATGAGCACAATCTACAAATGCATATTTGCAAAAATGTACCTCATTAAGCCTCCTCAGAGACTGTGTGATGTACAGAGGGCAGATCCAGTCTGACTGTTCTGTGTGCCTCCAGCCAGCAAAAGACTGTGCATTGACCCTTTCTATACTCAACACTTCTTAGATCAGTTAAGTTGCAGAGACAAAATGTCTTCTTTTAAAAAAAAATTAGGCCTGGGAAGATGACTTAAAGGGTAAAGGCTTTATTTATATATGGCAGACAGCACAAAGCAAACATAAAAGGCTAGAGGTGGGGGCTAGAGAGATAGTTCAGCAATTAAAAGCATTGGCTGCTTTTCCAGAGGACTTAGGTTCAGCCAGAGACAGAAGAACACGCCAAAGCTCACAAACTAGTTACTCTGGAGTACACAATATATTTAAGAGACATAAATGAGAGATCCTGTTCAACAGCACAGAAGGAGAGACTGACTCCAGAGAGTTGTTCTCTGACACATGCCTGCCATGGCATGAACACCACACAAATAGAAAGAAAAATATATAAATAGAAAAATTTAAGTTTAAGCATTGAGTATAATTCTCTATTTCTCTGTCTCTGTCTCCCTCTCTGTCTCTGTCTGTCTCTGTCTCCCTCTGTGTCTGTCTCCCTCTCTGTCTGTCTCTGTCTCTCTCTCTCTTTGTGTGTGTGTGTGTGTGTGTGTGTGTGTGTGTGAAAGATGCTTTTCTTTCAGCTTCTAGTTAGGAAATATCCCAATTTATGAAGGGAAAAATTCACATTAGCCTTTCTATATCTGAGTTTCAGGTTTCCTCTGTAAATGCTATCTTTAAGCATTTATCAGGCAAAGGACTATGAATTCTTGCCTTAGGAAACATATAAATCATTTGCTTAAACAATCACTGCTATGTAGTCAATGTTAAGGAAATGCTTCCTGTGGATCCCAGCTAAACGAAGGTCGCTTTTCATTTTAAATTGCTTAATCCCAACTAACACCCCATGATCTATATGATTAAACAATTGAGAAAATTACTTGAGCAGCTAACTGTTAAAGTACCCACATATGATATACCATACAGTCAAGATTCAAATGTAAATCCTACTAATCCCAGATGGATCTAACCTTCATTTTTCTAGCAACTGCCACCTAGGTAATGTTCTTTGGCATTCCTAGTTTAAAGACATATGATTGAATTTCGTTCCCGTTGAGTGTGGGCTGAACTTATATGACATATTGGTAATGACTGGAGTACAGTGGAAGTGAATATGTACAACTTTGGAGAATGAATCATTCCTAGGCACTGTGATTTCTGATTTTGCTGATATGTCTCCTAAACTTATGGGAAAATCACATTGGGAAAACCCAATGATGTTGTTTTGACCATCCTCTGGAGACACCCACAGGAAAAGGAACCAAAGAATTTCCAGAAGCCAATGTGGAATCAGGAGCAAAGGCTCTCAGTTTAGTAGCCAGTGTGACACTGATGCCTTTTCTAACAACTACCATGAGAATGAGTGTTTTTCTTACTTTTCTATTGTCATGAAACATTATGATTCAGGCAACTTACAGAAGGAAGTGTTTATTGGGGAGTTACTGTTTCAGAGGGTAAGAATCCATCCTCATCACCATGGGGAACATGACAACAGTCATCAGGCATGCTGGGGGTATGCAGGCATGATACTGGAGTAACAGCGGAGACCTCACATCTCTAAGGCAAGAAGGAGGCAGAGAGATCTAATTAGAAATGGAGCTAGTCTTTTGAAACTACAAAGCCCACTCCCAGCACAGTCATATACCTTATAATCCTTCCTAAACAGTTCCACTAACTGCAAACCAAGTATTCATGCATATGAGCCTAAAGGGAGCTGTTTTCTCTCAAATTACCACAGTAAGCATGAAGGTGAAGTCTCCCTCCCCCTCCCCCACCAACAGTTTGAAAATAACCTAGTGGAAGACCATAAACTAACATTGTCCACCTAGTCTGACTCTGGGACCCTGTTCCTCCTCTGAATATTAACAAATGTCTGGTTTTTAAACTACTGTTTAAGTTAACATTTAAAAATGTTTTTTTATGGGCCAATAAACAACTAACAGAGTCCAAGCATGCCTCAGTCTTCTTTCTAAAAGGAAATGAAGTTAACTTCACCAAACTTAAATATTTTAATACATTTGATAAAGCAAGATGAGACTTTTAAAGAAAAACTCTCTACCACATTTAAGTGGTAAATGGCAAGCAGAAAGAACAGGATGGAGCAATGGTTGTAGACCCCTTAAAAATCTGTGATTTTGGATCATCTAAGCAAAGGTACTTAGTGAATCCTGACAAACTAAATTCAACTCCTACACCTCATGTGGTGCAAGGAGAGAAGCAACTCCTGCAAGCTGTCCTCTGGCTTCTATTCACATATCCAAACATACACACAGAGAAACACTAAATAAATACATTGTTTTGAAATTCATGATTTCAAAAGGAAGGATATTAATAACACCATTTCTGATGATAGCATGTTGGACTTAAAAAAAAAAACATTTGCGGGCAAACTTGGGAACTAGTTTGTTGGGCTGTTCATCACTCAGACTGGAACTGTCAAGAGCAAGATTTACTTTGCATGATTTAAGCGAGATATGAAGCTCAGTTAAATTTTAACCTCTTCCTTGGTGGTTTTCCTCAGCTTTTCAGTAGAGTTCTGAAGGCTCATAAGAAAGAGCGTGTCTTGGTTTCCTTTGCTTTACAAATTACATCGATTCTGCTTTATAGTCACTTGTTGTTTAATGAATGACTCAGGTTTGATTCCTATCTTTAGATCTCAAGTCCAAGAATTTGTATGAGATGCAGAAATACAGCATTCTAAGTTCATCCAAAGATGGTCTCTGAAAAGAATAGAAGGTGATATACATTAATTGATTTGCATGCATGTACACATTCTGAATTTGGGACATTTTAACTTCTTAAACAGATGCTTGTTAACTGATCTCTTAAAAAAATACATGCAAGTGACATTTTCTATTATACTGACAAAGTGGTTAAGGGAGCCACTCATAAAGTAGATATTGGAAGTTCTTGTTTAGTATTCAGAGTGACTGCAAAGTAGAAATGCTGGTTTTCCTATGTCTTGGAATTGGAAATCATAAATCACCCCACAACCTGCCTGAGTGTTTGTCTTTCATGCTCTTTTTTCTTAGTATCTTCTTCTATGAACTCTTGAAGACACTTTCCATATTGAACCAAATGTAATGACAGCGTATTTTTGAACATAATTCATGGGGTGTACCTAAGAGGGTGGAAGAGATAAACACTCATATTCTAAGTGCAGATATTCACCACTACCATTTAATATCTCACTTGTTTATTAACTCACAAATGCATATCCAAAAATTCAGCAAATATTTATCAATCACTTGCACTTTTTCAGCAAAGCAGTGGAGTAATAGCATGCAAGAGATGCTATGACAAGAAGTCTTTGCCCTAAAACGTTTCATAATCTAGGATGTAGAAGATGTTAACCAAAAATAACTAAAAGTTGTAACTGGTGTGAAACAAATATATAGGGAAACCTGATCTAGGTTGAGGTTTACTGGCCAGGAAAAGCCTTCAAAAAGAGGGGTGTCTGATATGCAAAGGATCATGAAAATGAAGGACAGCATGCTGGACAGAGTGGGATAGAGTTCAGAAAGATACCCATACATTTTAGAGCTGAAAACAGTCAAGGTAAATCTGAAACTGTCTTCAAAGCTAAAAACACAACGGTCAAAAAAATAAGGATGAAAATGATCTCACCTGACACACCTCAGAGAAATATCCAACCTGGTGTTTGATCACATAGCAGTTCATTATGGTCCATCCAAGTAGACATGTAAATTAACACTAGGGAAAGCTCCAGCATGATCATCTCTAGATTATACAGCAATCCAAATATTCGAATTCATCACACCCTATTGCTTAACACATGACCGTTGTTATACAGTGTGTAAGACTTGTACTATAAACCATTTTTCTTTGATGGTTAACATACATATAGACATACATACATGCAAGTGACATTTTCTATTATCCTGACAAGGTGGTTAAGGGGGCCAAGGAATTCACTCATGAAGTAGATATTGGAAGTTCTTGTTTAGTATTCAGAGTGACTGCAAAGTAGAAATGCACATCCATACACCTATATGCGTGTATGTGTGTGTATGTGTGTATGTGTACATATGCTGCCATATTACATTTGAATATTTCTATGCAAACAGAAGACCTAAAGACTATTAAATGCCAATGACAAGAGATTTCATAATGGCATACTTTGTATAGCAAAAATGACACAGCAGGTAGGAGAATCCTGGATCACTACAGTTTGCACAACTGGAAGCTCAGTGCTGTTGTCAGCTCATGCATCTGTGTTGTAGAAGAAGCATCAGCATCTTTCATTTGTCCCCTTTTACCCTCATCTCATCATCACCAAATTAATCTCAAATACTTGTTATTTCACCAGTACCTTGGAAACCATCTTCTTGTATACAAATTGATTTTTAGACTTCTGAGCTTGGTTTTCAAAACCCTATGTTGTTAACCTAACCAGTCTTTGTATCTTTGGTCTCAAAACAGTCCATTTACTTCTTCCTACTAAGCAAGCCTTTGTTCATCATTTCCCCCAAAGCAGTTTCTCTCTCATGTTTACATTCTGTTCTAGAAGGCTGAAATGTAGTGATGAATTTCAGATATTTTGGAGTTAGCTTTGATCCACCCTTTGTCTTTGTTCAGATAAAGACATCCCTTCTTCTATTTCCTATAGCACATACATTAAGACTATCATGCTTTCCTTCATATTTTCTATCATGGGCATCATCTCATCATATATGACTTGAATTCAGCATCTATGCCTATAGCGCTCATGTAGGTTCAAGAGAAAGCTATAAGAGAAGAAAGCACATTTTTGACATCAAAGAGATTGAATGGATGAAGCTCTTTTGCTATTTGTTTTAGTTTGTCAAAGAGTCAAAATTTTTTTTGCATTATCTACTACATTGCTGAGTGAGCCACACTCTACCATTGGACATAGAGTAGCTATTCAGTGACTAAGGACTGGGGATTTATTATTTGTTAAACTTAGTTTTTGGATGCTTTCAGACTGAGGGAGATTTCACCTGATGAAAGTAGATAGTACATGTTTCAGATATTTTCAAATATTTGTAATAACTGTAAACACAAAATTTAAGGAATCTGGTGTTTCTTCAAGTCAGCAAGAGTCACGTTGATGGAGTTATGTCACCATCCAACTCTCAAGTATTAGTGATGACACTATTAGAAAATATCCCTTTCTATATATCCATAAGATTGGCCTACAGGCATGTCTGTCAGGCTATTCTTGATTAATGATTGATGTGGGACAATCCAGCACCTTGTGGGTGACACAAACCCTGGGCTGGTGATCTTCAAGCTATAAGAAAGTATACTGAGCAAACTTTGACGTACAACGCAGGAAGCATGTTCCCTCTATGGTTTCTGTATCAATTCCTGACTCAAGGTTCTTACCTTGAGTTCCTGCCCTGGCTTCCCTCAGTGAATATAACTGTGAGCTGAAATAAATGCTTTCCTCCCCCTAAAGGAAAATATCACTTTCTGAGAGCACCCATAGCTGTTTTTATGAATATGTTGTTTGCTATGAAAAGTCTAGTCATGATGGTTTTATATCTTGTCATTGTGGTTGTTGATGTTTTCATTTAAAACTTGTCATGTCTAGCCTTTTCTGTAGCTTCGTTCTTTGCTGTTAACTTCCATGAAAATATTTCTTTTTATTTAATTCGCAGCTATAAATAGCAAGGCTGTCATCAGTAGTATCTTCTGATTGAAAAAAGTACATTGATTCACTCACCATTTATTTCTAAACCAGATAAGACATGTCTGACAAGCTCAGTGTGCTGTGACAGCAGAAGCCAATTTTGTTTGTTTCTTTAAACATGTTTTCCATTCCTTACCTCTGGCTGATGGTCTTTTGCGTTTAGAAACTTTGCAAAGTCCCTGTTTCTCCAGGGAGATGACAAAGATTCGTAAATGTAAGGTTAAAGCCAGAACATTAAAAGGCAAAACAGTTGAAAATACTAACACACTGTCCATAGATAGAAGCCATTATTACCACTGAGTGACTGTGGATTTATCACTAAGGATGTGCTGAATATCAGACACAGGCTCTGGTGAATAAGCACACCCATAGTGCAATCCAGTGGAAGACCAGAGAGTGTGGGAAGCAGTGAAGAATCACATTAAAAGGAGTGACAAATGTTTGTCCCTGAAGAAGGGACATACGATCTGGGTCTTGAAAGTTACAGTTTGTTGTTGTTGCTGTTGTTGTTGTTGTTGTTGCTAATTTTTACTTCTTAAGACAGAATCTTATTAGGTTGTCCATGCTGAACATGAGCATCTAATATTCATGACCAGTCCTCTGTGGGGCTAGGATTGTAGATATGTAACAACACCCCTGACTGATTCCAGAAAGTTCTATAAGGGGTCATCAATTAGAAAAGGATGGAATTACAGTTTTTTAATTGAAGAGATATAATAAAGGATTGAGAGTTAGAGAAATGAAATGGCTTGAAGTGGCCAGAGAATGTCTGAGGACAGGTGAAGAAAATGGAAAAGTAGGCAGGGGTCATGTGCTCTGTCCAAAAATTTGGTCTTTATCTAGCAGTCAGATACCTGTGCACAGATCTTTTTCACATGGGTAAGTGCCCTGATCATATTTCCTATCTTACAGATAACTCACACTGCAAAAGAGAAATTCTTGGATTTCACTGATTGACAGGGTAAAGTTGTACTTTTTAAATAAACCAAATGAGTAATAGCTTGTTATTTAATATATTATTTTTATTAATTTTTCATACAATATATTTTAATCATATTCTCTTTCATCTCTCAACTCTTCCCAGGTTCCCCAATCTCTACCCACTCAACCTCACATTCTCTCTGTATATCTGTGTCAGTGTCAGTGTCTGTGTGTGTGTGTGTGTCTGTCTGTCTGTCTCTGTCTATGTCTCTCAGGAATAAATAAAACAAGACAGAACTAAAACAAAACCCAAATCATACAAATTCCACAAAACCCCAAAGTCAAAAATAACTAATGAAAACAAACAAAAGAAGCACACAAAACATCATGGGGGTAATTTTTTTTTATTATCTAACTATTCCTGGGCCTGGGGCCTCTCCTGGAGTGTGGTTGACATACTGAGTGCCACTCCATTGGAGAAAATTAATTTTTCTGCTCCTAGCAGTTATCAATTGCCAATACTGTTCAGGTTATGGGTGGGACTCTGTGCCCACTTTTTCTTTAGGCTGGGATTCTGTCCAGCTTGAACTTGTACAGGTCACGTGCAGTTATGTGATTTCAAAAGGGCCTCAGCCCTGTGGTGTCTTGAAGATGCTATTTCCTGAGAGCCATGGCTCTTACATACTTTCACCCCCTCCTCTGAGTAAATATTTGAGCCATGAGTGAAGGGGGTTGGTAAAGGCATCCATTTAATGTGTCTTCATCATACACAGTGAGTAGGATCTTGCCAATGTCCTCATAGAATGAAAGGAAGTCTAGCATTTCTCACAAAGTCCTTTGAGATGCATGTACATTGCTAGTGTCTCTTTACCAATGAACTGGAGCCCATTCTTCGATGGAAATAGACTATTGAACATTTCCCTGGAAAAGAAGGTGCAAGGACAGTCTGCATATGGTGAGAGAACAGGAGTGTGTAGAGTGCAGTCAGGCAGGCAACACAGCCGTTCTATGTCACATTCAGACAAGAAATCAGACAGAAAGCGTATGCAGCGGCTGTTGCTGTTGGCACGGTATCAGCACCCAAGAAAAGAAAAACCTTCAAGTTACTGACAGTAATGATATTAAGAGGCAACAAATTGCCTTTTCTTCTTTGTGTTGTTGCTAAGAAAGAGAGGCCGAAAATGTAATGAAATCTCTTCTTGTGAAGAGCAGGTTTCGTTATTTCTGCTTTTGCTCTTTATGGGCTGCCTGTCCACAGTGACCCACGTGCTCCTGTGTTCGTCCACTGTGGGGTGTGCTCAATTGTCTCCTATTCACTGAAATCTCTGTATGATATTGAAACTTAGTTTTCCTTTTGAGTTTCACAGAAATTTCTTCCCCAATATATATTATAATAGAACTTTGAAAATCTTGTAAAGTTACTCATTGACCAGTGAATATTTCTGAAGTGATGGCATATACTGCTGGTGATGAGATAATTCCTTCGCTTTTGGAGTTCACAACCTGACATTAATATTACATGACTGTCACTCAATTTAAAAGAAAAGACTCTAGCATGAAACCTGGACACTTTTTCCAGTAATATACTGAATAGTCTATATACATTAAAGATGCAACTCCGGTTCATTGGTAAAGAGAAGCACACATACACACCACTACTTTCTAACAACATCCAGAGGAAAGAGGTCAGATTTCCATCTGCATTCTTTTCCTCCTGAGACAGTGGGTGGCTGTAATCTCTTGGCCATAATTTCCTTATCTGTCCTGTTGATGATCGACAGTTTAATGGCCCTTAAAACATTCTGCACATTTAAATCATTTTATCCTTGGTCAAATTAATCAGAATTTATGTTGCAGGAAAGCGGCTGGGAGGGACATTTATAAACTCCCAGATAATTATCCCTTCTTAAGTCAGAGTTAAAAAGTCGCCAAATAAGGTAAGAGCTTTCAATTGAAATCTACAGGAGAGTTTTCTCTGTGTTTAGGTATGATACTTTAATATTCTGAAGCTCGTTGGATTCTCTCTCTCTCTCTCTCTCTCTCTCTCTCTCTCTCTCTCTCTCTCAATCACTTGAAAACATGAATGGTTAGGTGATAATTATACAAATTCTTGAGTAGTGAATAGGTAACTGAATGAGCCAGTCTCTACCTGGTCTACTGTGTTCCCTGGCATTACCTTCCTGACCCCTGAAAACATCATTTCCAAATCTAAGCTAGATGATCAAGTTGTAAATTATTTGAATTGCTTCTCTTCAAAGCCAGAGAGAGAGAGAGAGAGAGAGAGAGAGAGAGAGAGAGAGAGAGAGAGAGTATAAACATCACTATTTGCTGATTGTCGTGTGAAACCAATGGGAAATGAGTCTTTAAGGGTGGAAAAATCCCAGGTCCCAGTGAGAAGAGTTGCAGCTTGTTAGCAGTAGAGCTCCAGGCACTGCTGTGTGAAGGACTCGGGCTTATGGTTGAGGGGAGGGGCTGGAGAGCTCTAAATCCTTTCTGAGGATGCTTAATGAGCCTTCCCCACAGATGTGCTTTTTCATCCTTTCCTATGTGGAAGCTGAATCTTTAATTGGAAAGCGATTTCCTTACCCTGAAGGACAAAAAGAAAAGGAAAAATAAAAGGATTGTTAGAGGCTTTACACTTTCCCCTTTATCAGCTGCGGGATGACTCAGGTTCTACTGTCCTTCAGTTTCCTGTGGCTTCCATCCTGGCTCTTCCGTCTACCGAGAGCACTTTCCTGAGTGGATGGGACTAGTGGGTGCTTTATTGGCAGTTATCTGGCATGGGATTTAATTGTATGTATTACTTGCCTCTTGTGTTTCTGTGACCAAAATGGCTGACAGAAATGACTAATGGTAGGATGTGTTTATTTTGTCTCACAGTTTTATAGGGTTGTCATCTACTAAGGGAGGGAAGGCACGATGGGGCTCATGACAGGAGGCACATGTAGTAGAGACTGCAGCTGACTAAGAAGCCAGTAAACAGGGCAGAATCAGGATCCAGTACAAACTTCCAAGACCCAACTCGTGGTGAGGTACTCTGTCAGCCAGACTCTACACATCGCTAACACTCGACAGCTTTTAAAATGGTGACATGGACTGGAAAGCAAGTGTTCAAAACATGAGCTAATGGAGAACATATCAGAGAGAAATCACGATAGCGGGTGTTTTGCACTCATGATTTTTTTTGTTTGTTTGTTTCCTCAGTTAATAATATGTACCTGAATTTTTATTCTCTTTAAAAATGTATGCTGAAAATACATTTCAGTATCTCACTGGTTCCAAGCAAAGTTGCCTTCTGTGACCTCTCAAGTCAACTTCAGCCAAGCCTTTTTCAGCCTGAGAAATAAATAAATAATTAAATAACAAAGCTGGGGGTTAATTTCCCTTGAAGCCAATCTGTTCTTCAGTGCTGACACATCACTAATGTGTGTCCTCAACCTCTGCAAGAGGTGGGACACATTGTTCCTCTTGTGTAGCTCATGGTAACTTGTCAGTAAAAGACTTGTTGGCTACACAAGGAGAACTGGGGAGACCATATCTCCTCTCCTGCCTACAAAATAATTTATTTGTTGAGGCCTTCATTCACTGTCGTGGGGGCAGGAAGGCATGCTTGTTTTAACTGTGTATTAACTTTATGGCAAAAATTGCTGCATTTTAAAGCATACAAAATGGAAAAGAGACTCACATTTTTTTCAGGTCATAATCTTTGGGTAAGTGTGTGTGTGTGTGTGTGTGTGTGTTTTCTCACTGTGTTATAAACCTATGTGGGGGTGTGTTCACACTGTCGCTAGTGCTCAATATCATTCATATGGCAAATTCAACATTGGCAATAGCAACCATAGAGGACAGAGATTTTAATCTTCTCAACTAAATACATTAGCTGCCACGAAGCTTAGTTGTCTTTCATAATGTGGGACAAAATAAATATTTATTCTAAAACAGCTTTCTCACAAAGTCCTGTTTGGCACACATAAAGCCAGCATTTTTAAAGTCTTAGAGAAAACTGTAACTCCTAATATTTTGTTTGCAACCTTTAATCTTACAAAGATGGTGAAGGATATTCTGAAGTCTGTATCTATTTTGTAAAAAGATTTATGAATCCGAATTTGAAGCCATTTCTTTCTAGTATAAGCTATTTACACATGTGTAGACTATAATATATTATGTGTTTTATAAAGATAAGAATGTCTTCATGTTTTAATATATTTTTGAGTTTTATATTTTTTTCAATATAATTTTTTAATGAGAATAAAAAAGATGCTAAACTCAAGAACTCCTGCAAATCACATCACCAAACAGCTTTCTTCAGGGAGAGATGAACTTTTAGCAGTGTCCAAATTGTAGCCATCCATCTCTGTGTTTATAGTTCAGTTTTGAATGATAAATGTCAGTTTTTACTCATGTTTTAGTTAGAGGGTTTTACTAAAATGTGTTACCTGATATAAGACACAAACAGAATGTTATACTATAATCAGGATGATTATTAATCAGGTCCATATGTTGAGGCTATAAATCAGGCAAATATGATAACTGAAATGTAATCAGCTGAATGATAAGCAGGTTGCACTGAGTGCTTGTGTCTGGGGGTGGGGGCTACAGACTTGATAAGTCATTTTCCATTTCTTAACACGACAGTGGTGGTCGCACTTTAGAAACTGGAAATGCTGTGCTGTTCCTTGTCAGAGGAACTGTATGAGAAGCAAATCCAGCTTGAAGTTTTAAGTCCACAGTACAAATCATGACTTTTTGCACTTTCTAGCCATGGCCATAGACAGATTGTTTGCATCCTCCCAAATTTTTTTTCTCAAGATCCCAAATTCATGATGTAATATAATGAAGGTGAAGGGGTCATTGGGCTGAGTTCTAATCCTGTCACTACCCTTGAGTAAGAACACATGGAGGGAGCCATGGCTGCAGATATGTAGTAGAGGATGGCCTTATTTAGCAT
This sequence comes from Grammomys surdaster, assembly GCF_004785775.1. Lineage (NCBI taxonomy): Eukaryota > Metazoa > Chordata > Mammalia > Rodentia > Muridae > Grammomys > Grammomys surdaster. Next base: position 310,666 of record NW_021619609.1, on the reverse strand, counting down.
CAATGGTCCTGTGGAGGTTTGATGCCCTAGTGTAGGAGGATGCTAGAACAGTGAGGTGGGAAGGGGGATGGGGAAGAACTTTCATAGAGGCAAAAGGGAGAGGTTATGAGACGTGGGGTAAACTGGGAAGAGGGATATCATTTGAAATTTAAATGAATAAAATGATTAATAGAAAAAGAAAAGTCATCATTTATAATTAATTAGTGAATAACTAGAATAATATGGGTTCTGTGTTGGTTTTAATAGGTTTGGCCCCCTTACATTCATGTGATTCAATGCTTAGCCCATGGAGAATGGCACTGTTAGGAGGTGTGGCCTTGTTGGAGTAGGTGTGGCCTTACTGGAGGAAGTGTGTCACTGTGGAGGTGGGCTCTGATGTCTCCTATGCTCCCAGCATGGAAGAGAGTCCCTCTCCAGGCTGACATCAGATCAAGGTATAGAATTCTTGGCTTTTCCAGCACCACATCTGCCTGCATGCTGTTATGCTTCTCACCATGGTGATAATGGACTAAATCTCTGAAACTATAACCAGCCCCAATTAAATGTTTGCCTTTATAAGAGTTGCTTTAGTCATCATGTCTCTTTACAGCAGTGAAACCCTAACTAAGACAGGCTCTGGAGAATTTCTTTCACATGGCCTTGTAAGTGCTTATCCAACATAATTCAAGAGATTTGAAAGACATAAAAGATTTTCATGTCCCTGAGTATACCTTAGGTCCTCAGGAGGAAAAATAAAAAGTCCCTTAGTAGTCATACTTTGAGGCTAACTGAAGCCTGGTTGAGTCTCCTAATATTTGGCATTCCAAGAATGGGCGGTTTTTCTTCTTTGCCACTGAGAAGACCAGCGTTCATTAGCAAGGGGCAGGTTCTTCTCAAGGACAGCAAAGGTTTCCCTTGAAAGTGTGAAGGTAGAGAAAAAGCATACAAACTACCTTGGCTTGGCACATGCTTTCGTTGTATTTCTCCTCTTCTCCCACTGCTGTCTGTTCACAAGACTGACCTTTCTCTAAACCTTCTTGAAATGCAGACTTACTGGTTGTTCCTTATCAGCACAAACGTCTTGAGTTCTTTCATAGTGCTCTCGCTCTTATCCCATTCTCTCCTAAACTCATCAAGGTCTGACACATTGTCTACCTTACTCCAATTTGTCTCATGATGCTTATTGGTCACTGGAATCATGATTACCATCTTCCAGCATCCAAAACTCACTATTTTGTTCCTCAGCAGGAGCCCCTTCCATCATGACTGTTAATTGACTCATCATTTCTTTATGGAAGGCTTTCCTGACCATCCATCATAGAACTGTTTTCCCTTTCCCCTGTGTTTCCGTAGCGCTCTGAAATGTCCTCTTTGAGATAGTTACAATTGAGATAATTCTGTTTATCTACACAACTATTTGATTAAATGTTTGCCTTCTCTGGGGCTGTCAGCCCCAGGAAGGTGGGTCTGTGTGATTTTGATCCTGATTCTGGTTGTAGCACCAAGGATCTCTTTCTGTGTAGAAGAGGGCATGCAAAGAGGGAAAAAACACATGAAGAATTCATTATTGGGCGCAGTGGGGACACCCCATGTGTGGTGAGGGATAGTGGGAACTGGTTAAGAAGAATAGATGGCACAGGCATATCCTTGGGGTTTGTTCCCTGAACAACTTCTTCAAGGTATAGATTCTCAAGAGGTTGTGGCTGTGTTCCCTCTAACAGCTGAATCCTTGACGCTGTACCAGGAGTGCTCACAGTCCTGAGATGAGAAGCAGTCTACTATTCACATTTGTAGCCCAGTACAGACACTGCATTTTGCAACAAAAGTGGGATTACTGGGCTTATTTGTTTTGTTCATGCTCATCTTGTTTCTCCTTCTGATATTTGTTGATTTTCGTGTTTCTCAACTCAAATTTTCTGTGGATATTCTTAAACTCCCGAGGGAATTGTGAGGTCATTCCTTAAGGTGAATCTCAGTGACATGTGATACAACTTCTTCCATGTGGATGCTTATGTCTGAATAAGTATATTGTTATGGAGATACTTGTGCATATTTCTTTTATACTCCAAAGATGCAAGAGAAATAAAGCCTGACAGACCCTACTTACTACTTTATTAATTTAGATACAGACTAAAACCACTTTATCATAATAGGTAATTGAACTATTTCTTCTTCCATAAGAATATATGTTTTCAAGCATCTAACAAGGTTATCCAAACATTTATTTCATAGAAGTTACATCCACTCATTATTTTTTACTGTGTGTATGTGTGTGGTATGCATGTGAGTCACATATGCATGAATACATGTATACATGCAGAGACCATAGGTCGATGTCCAGAACTTTACTCAAAGGCTTGCCATCCTATATATTGAGGTGGGTCTCTCACTAAACTGGAAGCTTGCTGATTCCTCTAGTCTAGTTGGCCAGTTTGCTCTGGGGAGTTTCTGTCTTCAGCATTAGAAGTAGGCACTACAGGGAGACCACCATACCTGCTGAGCCTTTCTATGTAGGTGCTAGGGACCCATACTCCGGTCTTCATACTTGTGAGGTAAGTGTTTTACCCACTGAGCCATCCCTCCACTCCACATGCCCTCATTAGTCAAGGCAGTCTTCTCCTTTTGTATTTGAATTATTGTTGTTCTGAGACTGAACGTCTTTGTTTTAGTTGTTTGATCATAAAGTGTGTGTTCGTGTGTGTGTGTGTGTATGTATGTTCATGCGTTTGTGTGTGTGTGTGTGTTTGTGCATCTGTGTGTGTATGAGAAAGAGACAGATACAGAGACATACAGAGACAAACAGACAGACAATATATAGATGTACATGTAGGTAAACCCTTAGATCCAGATACCTATCTATAGGGATGAAACTCCAGTACTTCCTGTTTCACAGCTGTATTTTGGAAAGATGCAGTCACATTATTAGAGGAGAAAATTACAATGTGTTAAAATAAGTATAGTAGTTAAAGAGCTAAAAGAAAAAAATCTACCATCCAACTTAAACTTTAAAAACAAAAATTACAAAGTTTCAATAATGATAACTATTTCAAGAATAAGTCATAAAAATGAGGGGGAAGACGTACTGTTTTAAAGGTCATATTCTAATTCCTGTAAAATAGTAGTATTTATTTAACCTTTTTGTTATTTAATTTAGAATGATTACTGTCATATCTCTAAGCATTTATGTAATAATGTTTCATTTACTTTTCCATTAACAATAGCTAAGACAAATAAAGAGTCTTGACAAATGAGGTATAACTTAATAAGCACATATTCCTGAGTAGAAAACCAATCAGAGTCTGCTTCAAATGTGTATTGAGGGAGTAGGAGAATAGATAAGCTTAAAAAATTTACTTGATGATACAACATCAGGGAAAGTGTTTTTATGCCTTATTGCCCATCTCTTTAAATTCTTTCATTGCAAACATGATTATATTACCAAAGTATGCAGGTTGTAGAATATTATAATTAGATATTTAAGTCCTAAATTGATTAACAGCAATATAAACATAGACATGGACTGTAAGTTAAATCTTGGAAAGAAGGTTATTACTAAATCTTTATGTATAAACAACAACAGGAGAGGCAAATGTCTTCCTGGAAATTTTCCAAAGGATATTAATATTCATCTTTTTTTGCCTATACAAAATAAAGAGCAGGAATGTCTGGCTGAGCTGAAAATGTCAACAGTGGCCTGTCAACCTTTAGCCATCAATTATAAGTTGCATTATCGGGGCTGGAGAGCTGGCTCAGTGGTTAAGAGCACTGACTGCTCTTCCAGAGGTCCTGAGTTCAGTTCCCAGCAAGCATGTGGTGGCTCAAAACCATCTGTAATGGGATCTGATGCCCTCTTCTGGTGTGTCTGAAAACAGTAGCAGTGTACTTACTTACGTGAAATAAATAAATAAATCTAAAATAAAAAACTTAAAAAAAGAAGCTTAAAAAATTAGTTGCATCATCATACAATTATGTTAATTAATCAATTAATTAATTGACTTATTTATTCTGCATCCTGACCACAATTTCCCCTCCCTCCTCTCCACTCAGTCCTTCCCTCCACCTCCCATCCCATCCACTCTCCCTCTGTCTCTCTTTACAAAGAGGCAGGCCTCCCATGGATATCTACCAGCCATGGCATAGCAAATTGCAGTCAGACTAGGCAACCTTCTCTTATTGAGACTGAGCAAGGCAACCCAGTAGGAGAAAAGGGTCCCAAATGAGGCAAAAGAGTCAGAGACAGCCCCTTTTACGAGTCATATGGAAGATTAATCTACACAACTGTAACATATGTGCAGAAAAATCTATATTAGTCCCATACATGGTCCCTGGTTGGCAGTTCAGTCTATGTGAGGTCCTATGAGAGCAGGTTTGTTGATTCTGTGAGTTTTCTTGAGGATTCTTAAAACTGAAAACACTTCGAAATAAGCTAATGCTAATTACTCTTCTTTTGTTGTTTGTTTTGCCTTTTGTTGAAAATAGATTTATTTCTCATGCAATATATCCTGATCATGATTTGCCCTCCCTGTACTCCTCCCTGTTCCTTCCCACCTCCTCCCATCCAGATCCACTTCCTGTTTCTGTCTCTCATTAGAAAGCAGACTTCTGAGGGATAATACTATAAATCTGATGAGATAAAGTATAGTAATATAAAGCAAAAATTGTCACATTGAAATTGACCAAGACAAACAATAAAGGAGACCAAGAGAAGGCACAAGAATCAGAGACTCACTCATTTACATGCCCAGAAATCCTATAAAAATACTAAGCTGGAAGACATAATGTATACACAGAAGACCTGGTTCAGGTTGATACTGCCATCAAGAAGGCAGTTGAAGTTCATTACCATCAGCTGAAAATTGCAGAGAATCCAGAAGTGACTCCGCAGGAGACTGACACAGCTGTCAGCTCCCCTGCCTCCCCCTACGGTCTACCCCTAGACTTCCATGCCCTCCAGAAGGGTTCCTGGTATGCCTGGCTTTGCCCTCATTTCTCTCGCTAGAGAGCTTGGCCTCTTGATCACCACAACAAAAATTGGCTTTTTCCTAAACCAAGGCCACCCTTGATATGGCCGCTAACATTGGGGAGCCTTCCTTTATGACAATATTACACCCCAAACTGACAAATGGTTGGTAACTTGAACATTTACAAGAGACTAGGATGGCTGTGAGTTAGCCCAATGACGGGATTATTGTAGGTCCACTTCCCAGGGGCCCACCCAATGCAGCCGAAAAGGAGTGCGTGGTGCTGGGAGTGGGCGCAGCCTACATGGCCTAAGACAGGGCCCTCACCCTCCTTTCACCCACATCAGAGTCCCTTGACGTTGCCCATCGTCGACAGCCTAAAGCCTTCGACCATCGATGTGACTCGTCTCACATCAGTGTTTTGGGGTTGTGAACTTGTCTAAGACCCCCCATAATTAGACATCCAAATTCAAAACTCACATAGTTGGGATTGAACATAAGACACCTTCTCTAACTAAACAGAGAAGGGGGAGATGCCAGAAGCCAGGACCCTCGCCCTTACCCTTACCCCCTACCTTTCCCCACCTGCACAATGTCCTCTGAAGCTTGGCAACTGCAAGATCCTGCTTAGCAACTGCATATAGACTCAAAGCAGAGTACCATGTCTTCTTAAGAATAGCAGGGAGACCATAACTCAAGCAGTGTACCATATCTTCTGAAGAACTGCAGGTAGATCATAATTCAAGGCAGTGTACCGTATAGACCATGACATGTTTCAAGGCACAGGCCAAGAAGATTTTGTACTTTTCCACCACCTGGACCCTCTTACCCCCTCCCCTTGTAAAACATGCTATAAAAAAGCATTTCATGTTCAAAAAAAAAAGAAATTAATAAAAAAAAATACAATAAAAAAAAAAGAACAAGGAAACACTTAGGTGATCTCTAATAACTCTTGGTGTTCCCAGAAAAGAGCTCCAAGTAAATAAAAGTAAAAATTAAAAAAAAAAAACCTATACAACAGAAATTCCTTGGGCCATAAAGCCTATTAAGGGCTCTGTAAATTGGGGAGAGTAACAATGAATGTTATTCTCCATATCATAGACATATGCCTTCTCTTTATGTATCCTGATAAGTAAAATTCTCTATTAGATCAGATATCATAGCTTTCTTTGGAACTTGGCATAGACAATGAGTCAATATTTGACTGTTGACATGTAAGCCATTTGTTTGGTGAGACATTTTAAAAGTCTGTAAAGTGACATAAACCTTTATAGTAAAGTTTTAAACAAAAAAAAAAAAATGAAGACCTGGTTCAGACCTGTGTAGGTCCTATACATTCTACCTCAGTTGCTGTGTATTTGTATAAGCTTTGATCATGTTGATTTAGAGAGTATTGTTCTCCTAGTGTCCTTGATCCCCTCTGGCTCTTACATCCTTTCTTTCTCCTCTGTTTTGGGATTCTTTGATCTCTGAGTGGAAGGATTTGATAGAGACACTTCATTGAGAGCTGTGTATTCCAAAGTCTCTCCCTCCTCTATCCTCTCTTCTCTCTCTCCCTCCCACGTTACCGCCCCCCCATAATGTCTGGCTATGGACCTCTATATGTATTCCTATCTCCTGAAAATCCAGAAAACAAATAACCCAATTAAAAATGGGTTACAGATCTAAACAGAATTCTCAGTAGAGGAAGCTTGAATGGCTGAGAAACACTTAAATCTTTAATATCCTTTTAGCCACCAGGGAATGCATTTCAAGATTACTTTAAGATTTCATCGCATACAAATTAGAATGGCTAAGATCAATAACACAATGACAGTTCATACTGGCAAGAATGGGAAGTGAAGGGAACACTCATCCAGTGCTGGTAAGAGTGCAAACTTGGCCGATCACTTTCAGAATCTATGTGGTGGTTCCGTAAAAAGTTGGAAATTGACCTACCTCAAGACCCAACTATATCACTCTTAGGCATATACCCAAAGGATGTTCTGAAATTCTACCACAAGAAAACATTCACTGAGGCTTTATTATAACAATCAGAAACTGAAATAACCTAGATGTCCCTAAACAGAAGAATGGATAAAGAATATGTGATATATTTACACAATGAAGTATTATTACTCAGCCCCTAAAAAATAACATCTTAATGAGGTTCACAAGTAAATGAATTCAACTAGAAGAAAACATCTAGAGTGGGCTATCCCAGACCCAGAAAGACAAATAGGATCAGCCATCATCAGAGAACCATACTTATTCTTTTAAATAGAACAATAATAAAAAATGTCCATAGCGTCAGGGATTAACTCAGTCAGAGATAGACAGGTTGAGCATGCCTAACCCAAATATCTGAAATCTGAAGTATTTCAAAATCCAAAACTTTTTTGAGAATTGACATTTTGTCCCAGGTGCCGAATTCCACACCTTACTTTGTATGATGAGTTGTGGTAAAAATGAAAGTGTGCCAAGTTATCATACATTATTTCTGGCTATGTAAATAAACATACAAAGCCAGAATATATATACAACAAATTTAGCATTTAACTTGATTCTAGTTTCTGAGATGAGTCAAGAGGTCCATACAATATTACAAAATCTGTAACACCTCTGGTCCCAGTCATCTCTGATAAGGAAATCTAACCTGCCCGATCCTAGGACTTCTCATTTGCTTTCCTTTATAATCTGCTACCTGCTGCTGCTGGGCCCTTAGAGTGCCTCTGTAATCTGCATGTAGATTATACATCTGTGATGTACAGGTTCTTCTCTCAGGGCCAGAAATATGATGGTGCATAGAGTTTCCTGACTTGAAAATTAGTCTTCTCGTAACCCATTCTCACTGAAAGTCTCTTTTTCTTCTGTCTATAAAATAGAGTTGTAAGTTGGGGTGCTGTTCTCTTGACATTTTAGAGAATGTATAGCGAGACAATCTCATGAGAAACACTTTCATGAAGATCACAGATTCACCATGGGATGGCATCTCTAAAGCACAGGTAAGGATGTGATGGCACGAATCCAAGATGGACAGTGGACATGGTCAAAAGAAAATAAAAGAGAGAAGGTATGAAGCATATGAGAAGTAGGAGAATGATACCAGGCAAGTTCTAGCCATAGGACCTGTCAGTGTGGTAAGTAGATTGGTGACCAAACAACAGTTGAACTAGGCTGTCAAGGGGTCTTTGCAGAGCCATATTCTAAATTATGGATGGCGAAGTGGAGAGAAGGAGATCTATCATTATGTGTCTTTTGTCTTCTCCTTCTCCATTACAAATAAAGGAAGAGCATCAGACCTTTTTTCCATGGTTCAGACGCCTAGAACATAGTAACCTAAATGAATGGATTAGACTGACTTAAATGGTGGGCTGGGATTTATTCATTTGGGGAGAAATAAAGAAATGAAATAGGAAAGTGATTCTCTTTGAAGGAATTATTTGTTTCTGTAGCCAAGTGCGTGACTATGAGTATCCATAGTTAATAGATAAACTTCATAGAAGTACAGCGTGCCCTGATTGTTAAATGCTAGGGTTGCTGGTATCCTGGAGCAGTGCAAAGTTCCTTGAAGTTTAAGGTAGCTAGAGTGAGCAATGCTCTGTTAGCAGAGAGCATCTGAGCCAAGAACAAAAGCAGGGCAGATGGACCCAGAGGCTGGTGTTAACTCGACAAAGCCAAAGAAAATATTTGGACAGAAAGTATGGTTCTCCTTGAGCTAAATGTGATGAGTTAGAAGACATTTTTAAAAGCTTAACTGCAAATATCAGACAATGTACATTTCAAAATGTATTTATACTTAAATGCAATTTTTGGATTAATTAAGAAGTTTTCAGATAACTTTATTTTAGAAAGAAGCTCTTTTGTTCTGGAAAAGGGAAACTTGGAGAAACCAAAGCCAGGCAGGTATTATCTGTTTTATTACTTACAGCTAACAAAACGCATTTTCTGAGTTTTTGCTGGGAGTTCAGCTGGTGATACCATGATTGCCTAATGGGCTGTGAGAAGAAGAAGGCAGTTCATTGGATGTATGTGGTCCTTATGCAGTTCACATAGGAAATGCTATAGGAACAGGTGGAGCACACACACTGGGATGGAGAAGCAGCAGCATAGTTATTCCAACCCTCTGACAAGGAGGCATACACCTAGACATTTTTACTTCTAGTACATTCCATTTTAATAGAGACATCCAGTAGATACACTGGAATAGTCATACAAGGAAGGAGCAATGAGGGTATGTGATGGGGAGGGACCTGATTGCTTCTTTCTCTTGCTCCTACCCACTCCTCTTGTCTCGGCAGAGCATGTTCAAGCATGTACAGCCATGTGAAAACTTCCCCTTGCACCAGAATTGAGCCATATTCCTTAAATTCTGATTCTTCTTAACAATAAGCCCAGCCAGGCTGTCAGACCTGGGGTTCTGAAAGAAGACCCCACTTTCAGCACTCGAGAGACTTGGGACATCCCTAGTTTTTTGTTTGTGTCTGTCTGTTTGTTTGTTGTTTGTTGTTTGTTTGTTTGTTGTTGTTTTTTAAATCTTTTCTCTAGAAAGTTCCCATGGACGTTTTTACTCCATGACCCAAGTATTCATTTTTGTCTTTTAGAAATGTACAACATGGTCCTTTGAATGAGAAATGTTCCCCATAATCTCAAGTGTTTGAACACGGTCCCTAGTTGATAGTATCCTAGGGGAAGGTTTAGAGAATGCAGCCTTGCTGGAAGAAGTCTATCACTACGGATGGGCTTTGCCCTTAAAAGTCTTGAGCCACTTCTAGTTCACTTGCTCTGTTTTGTGCTTATAGTTCAAGATGTTAGCCCCAGCCTCCTGCTCCAGTGGCCGTGTCTGATGCTTGCTTCTGTGCTTCTCTGTCGTGATGTACTCCTACCCCTCTGAAGCCATTCGACCCAAATAAACTCCTCCTCTTATAAGTTGCCCTGATCATTATGTTTTATGACAACAGCAGAAGAATAACTAATATATTTGACAAAAGGTAACTTGTCAACATTAACCTAATAATCTTACTTCTTCAATGGGGCTGAGAGTGGGGAGGGATTGTTCATAGGTAAATATTCTCATATCCACATTTCCTGTATTCATTCAGAATCATGTCTTATGCTTGTTAACTGCTCTGTTTTTGAACTCCTCATCTAATATGCAGAGGAACATTTCAACTCACCAAATGTTAAAGCTATTTGTATTCTCAATAGATTTCCTCCAGAGTGTCAGGGGTTGGTTCTAATGATGACATGAGTTGAATAGTTGTACCCTGCTGCTTCTTTCAAATTAGCTCTGATTTTATTCATTCAAAGAGCAAACAGTATCTATTTTATAACTAATATTACTCACCATAAACCCCTTTCAGGAGTAAACTTACCAGCACAAAAGTTTGAATTTAAATACTACATTCCCATAGCTCTTAGATTTAGCTTGAAGAGAGTACTTTGAATGATATCCACTGTAAAACAGAAACTGTTTCCTCAGGACTCTGCCTTGATGCATTTATTGCTCATGGATTTCTGTTGTTTTATTTTGTTGTTGCTGCTATTCGATGCACCCTAGGAATACTTAACTAAGTCTGAATATAACTTTGAAAAATATGCTACTCAGAGCTCTGTATTTATCTTTCTTTCAAACTATTTTTCCTTCTACACCATGTACTTTAATTTTGTTTTATTTTTTTCAATGCTGGGGAACTGAAGCCCGAACCTCGTGTCTGTTGGGAAAGTGATCTGCCTCTAAGTCTGTCATTCTCAGCCTTCCTAATGCTATGATTCTTTAATATAGTTCTTCCTGTTGTGGTGACCCCCCCAATCATAAAATGATTTTCATTGCTACTTCATAACTGCAATTTTGTTATTGCTATAAATATTTGTTTTTCTAGTGGTCTTAAAGGGATCATTTGATCTCCAAAGTGATTGTGACACACAAGTTGAGAACCACTGCTCTAAGCCATCTCCCCAGTCTCATTTTTGAGGGGAATTTTATATAGCTTTGGTAATTTGTTGGTAGTTTTTTTTGGAAAATAAATTCCGGTACCAGATCCTTTAGAACAAGTGCAATGAGATTGTTCCATTCCTTGTGGCTAGTTTGAAGGAACACCACGGGTCCCCAACTCCACAGACACTCAAATCTCATGAGACGTTTGCATTTAGCCTACAGATACCCTCTCATGTGCTGTAAATCATCTCTAGTTCATTTATTACACCAAGGCTAATGTAAATTCTCCTTAAGTAGTTATGGTATGTGGCTAAAGGGATAATGATAAGAAACATTCCAGACATATCCAATACAGATGCAAATTTTTCAAATAGTTTTGGTCAGTGTGGGGTTGAATCTAAGGATGTAGAAGCCATAAACAGGTTAAAGCAGACTGTTGACATCAAGGAAATACTGGATTCCTGCAGTCTTGCTATCTGGAGGAGAGTGAGGGTGTGTGGAGAGAAGAAGTCAGTAACAAGACATTAAGAACTCAGAGTTTCCTTGTCGGTGAGGGAAGAGATTGGCATTTATACTGTTCAAAACTCCCCGATAATGAGTGCCTTCCTGTCCATACATTGGTTGCATCAGGGATTAGCTCTAGAAAACTAAAATGTTTTCTGAGACAATGCTCTTTTCCTTTCCCCCTGGCTTTTTGATGTCTAGTGTAGCACTTTTTGATTTGCTGTTGTTTTGGAAATACATTAATTGGCTCTCATGGTCCTTTACATTTCTAGTAAATATTCCCCACAGTTGTGATTGGAAGGAATCCAGATTCACTTAAGGTATTTGCATCCACTCTACACTCAAGGCTCAGTATTTTTAACGTTTTCATTGGTTAGTAACTTTAAAAATAAACATGGCACAGAGGAGGATCAACCACAAGACCTGTAGAAAATCAAACTGGTTTTTGATGTAATGCGAGCCTCGGTTATGCTAGAGTGTGATCAGAAATCTTTTTTTTTTTCTTCTTAAACACTGTGATGTCACAGCTTGTGAAAGCAAGCGTGCCAGTGGATAAGAAAACTAACGAAAGCCAGATTTCCCATTCAAATCTGAACTCCTGCTCATGTGAGCTACGCCATCCAGCATAAATGAGCCTTTCTGAGCCTCAGTCTGATACTCCTGAGGATTAAGTGTATTGGTGGCTGTTCAGTGCCTGGACACAGGCTTGCTTCGTAACAGAGGCCCGTGTTTTGGTTTAAATAATATATGAAATGTTACCATTATTCAGATCGATCAGCAAGCATCATGAGAAGCTTAGGAAGTTACTTGGAATTTGTTTGTTTGTTTGTTTGTTTTGAAGTTACAGAGCCAGTTAATTGCACAGACAACAATATATATCATGACCCAGTGTTATAATGGAGAACTATATAAATCTTAGGGATGATATGGAGAATGATCGTAATGGCACATGCCTTTAATCCCAGCACTCAGGAGGCAGAGACAGGCAGATTTCTGTGAGTTCAAGGCCAGCCAGGACTACGAAGAGAAAATCTATCTCAAACAAACAAACAAACAAACAAATAAACAAAAGCAGACGACATTATGAATGGGAGAATGGGAATCAAGTATTCATTTGTCTAATGCATTAACTGTTTAGTGCCCACTGTGAGCTCCATTGCTCTTACACATTCTAGAGGTAATGTTAAAAAAAAAAAACAACTTAAGAAATAATTAACCTAAGTTGAGTCAGATAATTTGTCTTTGGGAATTGTGAGTGGTGACAGATCGTTGAAGACACAGCAGGATTAAACTATAGAAGGATTTTGACAAATAGTGAAGTACCATTTGAACATTAGGCAAATTTTGATGACAAGCTTAATGACCTTAGAATGGTCAACTTGAAAATAAATTAGTGGGCAAGAGTGGGTTATGATGGAATTCTATGCTTTAAACGTCAACTAGAAGATGATCATTTTAACATGCTTTAATTACTTCTGGAGACATGTGATATGCTCTGTGATAGAACCTGGCTTGGAGTATAATACGTTGTGGTTTTACATGTAATTAATAAGGAGCTTCATTTGAGCCAAACATCTGCGAGAGCTGTCCCCCAAAGTTAATTCAGTTGTGGATTTTATGAATACTATTGCATGAAATAAAAAGTATACAGTACAAGTATTTGCAATCAAACCTTAGCTAGGCTAACAGCCTCAAGTCTAGGTCATGTGCTTTAAAACAGATATTGAAATTTCAATAAACATTTTAAAATGAATGCCAGAATGCTTGAAGGGCAAGAGACCATGCCAAGTAGTAAAATGAGGATTAGACACAGAAGTGGAACATGCTTGGTAAAGCCAAGAATTATCACTGACTGCCTCTAATGTAGGAAGGTGGATAGTTGGAAGACTAAGGCCTATAAATAAGCAAATAAATGCAAGGGTTGTTAAATACAGGGTCATTTTCCAAAGGATCAGCCTACCCTGTAAAGGACAGAGCTTCTTGTGTATAGATGTTCATTTAATGTCAACAGAGCAAGCATATGTGCTTAGAGATGACAGTCCAACTTCTGGGAGGCAGATACAGGCATCTCACCTCCAGGTGTCCTTGTGGTAAGACCCTGTCACTTTGATGACACCAGACATTGTTAAAAGCCACACAGTGACTAACGAATAAGTACAATGCTTTGATAAAAATAATTTTTGTTGAGTAAGCTTTGGTCTAAGAAAGATGGTAGCTGTTTCTACGTGGGAAACATATGAGTGACTCAAAGATGATATTATCAGGAGAGAAATTTCATTCTAGGTCTTTGTTGAATATGATAGAGGATGATCAAAACTTAGCCTAATTAAGGCATTCATGGTGGTGAATGGCATCATGCATAGCATGAAGGTTAATTGATCCTTATGCTCAAGCAAAGCTCGAAAGTGCTGCTAAGTGAATTCGAAAGACTTCTATTGAAATGGTTTGCAAGATGGTTGTGAGATGACCCCTCTTCTGACTGCTTCTGCTTGGCAATGGACTGTAACTGTTGTCAGGCAAACCAGTTTACTGCTATGCAATCCAGATTAGGCTTTTCAAAGTTACTTTATGTGAGAGGTATCGAAAATAATTAGCTTTATCTACAGAAAATATGTCATAAGAATCTCCCCCCAGTGGATGCCTGAAGAGTCTGTCATTTAATGTCTCTTCACATCTTACCTTGAAACTTTAGATATACGAGAGTTGTGTAGGATTTGCAGTTTTATATGCAACAATATGTACAAACATGTAATACAAATTTATTTTTCTTCATGGACTCATAGAAAATTTGTTCTTACAAATCTGCCATCTTGGAATATGATTTCCTTTCCTTTCCTTGAGAACCTTCATCTTCATCCTTAATGAAAGCACGTTAGATCATCTCAAATTGCTGATGTTATTGCTTTTATGCTTTGGAGGGCCAGATTAATAAAATAAGGTTTACTTAAACACAGCATTGGGATATTACAACAATCAACATGCGAGCTGAGAAGCCTCCTAAGTCACTATGTACTGCGTAGGTAGCTGGACCGAGGGCACATAACTATAGCATAAGGTTTTCATTTTTTCGATGTGATACAGTTTAAAACTATTATTTGTGTTTGTTCCTAGATTTTTTCCATTTAACATTTTGGACTGCTCATTTACTGCCAGGAACTAAAACTGAAGATGAGAGAGTATACCATAGAAGCAGGGAGAGATATTTGGCAAATTGTTTCTGAATAAAGTCTAAGTATGTATCTAACCTGAGACTAGAAGTTCAGTGAGTGAAAGAACCTATTTGAATGAGAAAACAAGATGTGAAGAGCTTAGGAAAGAAGTGCGTTCTGATCATTGTGAGCATAGGGGAGCTTTTTAAGGACATACAGTCTGCAAAGATGATATGCATTCAAAAAGATGCCTAGACAAATGGAGAGTTCCCTGGAGTGAAACTTGTGGTTTTAGATAGACTATTTCATGAACCAACTGAATCAGTTTCTCTAATATGTCCCCTCTTGTCTATGATATTAATTATATCTCTTTTGAGAAACTAAGTCATCTGTGTTAAAGTGAGCTGGTAAATAGAGGTTCATTCATTCTTGGTGAGCTAGTTAGGTTTTTTTGGGGCAATGTGACATAAACTTGCTATCTGAGAACAAGGAATTTCAATTGAAGATTTCCTTCCATCAGATCAGCCTGTGGCAAGTCTATGGACATATTTTCTTGATTGATGTAGTAGGGCTTGCTCTACGGTGGGTGCTGTCACCACTGGGCAGGTAGTCTTGGGTTGTATAAGAAAGCAGGCTGAGCAGGCCATGTGGAACTAACTAGTAACAGTGTTTCTTTATGGTCTCTGCATTAGTTCCTGCCTTCAGGCCACTGATCTGTTTGAGTTTCTGCCTTGGTTTTCCTCAATGCTGGACTATGTCTTAGGTTTCTATTATAATAATGCACTATGACCAGAGGCAACTTGCGGAGGAAAGGATTTATTTGTCTTACAGGTTTCAGTCCACCATCTGAGGTCCACAGGGCAGAAACTCCAGGAGGCTAGAACTGAAACTGCACCATCAAGGCAGGTTTCCAAAAGAAAGTGACTGTGTGATCAACTCACTTAGAGCTCAACTCTTTTCACTATTAATTAATTAATTAATTAATTAATCATTGCCCCCTTCTGGTTACTCCCTCCCACAATCCTTAACCTCTTCCCGCCTCCTTATCCTCTGAGCAGGTTGGGGCTCCCCTGGGTATTTTCCCACCCTAGTAGATCAAGTTAGAGCTCAATTCTTAGATATCAGATACTGGCATTATGTAAACACAATGCTAAAGAAAGAAACCTGCACAGGGATAGAAAATCAAGAATTGTGGCATACGGCCTGTGTTCCAAGACAGAAATTTGACAAAGACTTTTGTGTCATATTTAGGACCCTCCTCTATTGCTGTTCTCTTTGTACAGAGCCCAAAGTTAAGGTCATAATAGTGGTTGAAGCCCATATAACATCATGTTGAAAAGTATGTATTCTAAAAGTGTATACCTCAGAGAGAACATGTCTCCTTTAGAGTTTTAAGGCCATAGACATCCGTTAAAAAGACCAGAAAGGGCATTTTCATGAATAATCATGTAACTCACCAGATGTAAACTTAAAACCCAGGAATGTGATGCTCTTTGAGCTAAGTCTTCAAGGCTGGTGCACCAGGCACACAATTCCTCAGCTAAAACTATGACCCGTATACCTCTACCACAATAGCCACAGTGAGGATGCCCTGTGAGCCTCCTCTTCTTAAAGATTTTAGAAGTGGGAAGATGCCACTGGGAAATAAGCATTTTCCAGAAGCGAGAAGGAGACATGAGGATGTGATCGATCAGTCTGCTGCTGCATAGCACTGGAAACATAAATTGGACCAAAATGAAATGGATGCTTTCTTCACCTTCTTGTCTACAAATGCAGAGTCCGCTGCTCCTCTGTGTAACCACGCTGCTGTGCGGAGCCCAGAGCTACTTTTAAATTCAAGAGGACAGCTGCTTTCTGCTCACTCAGGTCCTCTGAGACATGGCCCAAGACAGGAAAAGGGTGCTTAGCAAGGGCTTGTTGCCAGAGATTCAATATATGAATTTTACTATGCGAGTAAAAATTTGGCCCACTTCTAAAAGGTTAATAAAAAATTTATTACAGTATGTTCTTTCTTATGATAGAATCAATTTAAATTCTGGCCTCAGAGAAGCAATAGTGCTGTAAGTGACCTCAGAAATGCCTAGAATCTTCCATGTTAGGAGTGCGGAAAATCTGAGGGATGGACACTCCTTTCATAAATCACACTCTAGTCAGGAAATGTTCTGAAAGAGGCACTTACCAAAATTTAATATTCATGGGCTATTGAAAATGAGAAAAAAATAAATGACAATGTGATTTTTCCCTATTATTTTCAGACTAGTGAAACTTACTCATAAAATTGATATTACGGCTGAAAAGACTACTTCATTCCCCCATGTTTTTAGGATTCTGAATCTACACTGGGTGTTTCCATTCCCTAGGCTGGCTGTATACTTTCTTATTCTTTCTTTATGGACATCCATTTATTGAATTTCTTCTTATCCTTCCTTTTCTAGTTCTACTGTAACTACGAGCATTTCCTTCTTTACTTTAATTAAATTTAATTGTTCTTTCCTTTCTGCTCTCCAAGCACCAATGTAACCATTCTCAACTCCGTCACAATGTGTTTTCCACTGGGATTCTTCATGTGTGTATTTGATTTCCTTCCCCCGTCTGCTATTTGGACAAATGAAAGTTGGGTCTATCTTTTCATAGGAGAAATGGGAATCTAAGGTGGAGAAACTTCTCCAGGGCCTCACAGCTAGTTGCAGCTTCACTTTGGACATGATGAAATTTGTTCTAGTTTATTTTCCTTTTCCATTTGTCCTAAGATAAATCACTTCTTTTCCGTTTTCACTGAATCAGTGCATGGTACTCATGGAATCTCTATGTTATAATTAAACCTTCACTCCTGGGTGGTGTTCTCCCATATGAGAAGCAGAGTATAATTTTGCATAGATATATTACTACTCTCCACAGAACTTAGAGGCAAGAGAACAGGAAGACTTTGATTTCAGGAAGGTATGCTAAGTTCACATGGTACTAGTGGCTTTCACTAATGTCTGGCCTGCATCCCACATTCCTCCTGGCAATGGCTATAAATCTCCATCCCTAACTCCCTCACCTGCTGTCCTGCTATCACCAGGTCATTTCTTGTTCTAAAAGATTTCGTTCTTAAACATTAATATAACTAACCATATGGAAAGCTTATTGTGTTATAACTTTGGGAACTTTCTCCCCAGAGACTCTGACTCAGTAAATCAAGATCAAGGTGGGTGCATAAAACTTCCTTTGTTTGGTTTGTTTGCTTGCTTTTGTTTCCAACCACCTCATAGATTTTTGTAAAGGCATCTGGTCCAATGGCAGAAATTTGAGAACCACTGATTTAAGCCATCCTAGGAGATAGGATGTTTCCTCCAATATAAACCTCTCTAGATTCCAGCAGTCTAGAAGCTGAGGCAAGTACTTAGAGCCAATCTGGATTCTATCGTAAGTCCTTGTTTCAAAAAAACATAAGCAATAAAAATACACTGTTGACTATTTATCCTTCCTCTCCTACTGTGAAGGAAAACCCAGAGGAAGAACTTTCTCAAGCTAACCCCTTTCTAAGCATCCTTACAGCTCACTCCATCTATTTCTGGGTCATTTAGCCCTTCTTAGCATTTAGCCCCCCTGCTAATCTTTATATATTTTATGTCAACCACTCTTTTATCTTGATTTCTGTCCTACTTCACTTACAAGACTGCTTGTTTTTTAGTTGCATGTCTTAAGATACATTGAAAAATTGTAAAATTGTAAGCAATATAATTTTCTGTAAGAATTGATGTTATTATCCTCGAGTGAAATGAGCCAATTCAAGCCAAATTAAAGTATATAAAGGCAGATTTATCGAGAAGCTGCTCTCAGGCGGGTTCACTATTTCCAAGGAACAAGCCAGGGGCAGGGAGACATGAGGGAGGAGGATGAGAAAGATAGAGAGTGCACACACAGCAAGAGAGCAAATGCAGAGAGAGGAAGAGAGAGGGAGAGAACAAAATGTTTTCATCATATAGGGAAGAGCTTCTGGGGGAGGCAAAAACTGATTCCTCAGCCAGAAAATTCAGGGCAGAGGGTGGGGTGTACCAACCAAGCCCTGTAACAGGTAGGAACTGGGGGTGTTCGGAGAACCTGGAGGCCAGGTTCACATTGGTATATTAACTGTGCACCTCAGCTGCTTCTCCTGCATCTGAATCCAAACTTCCCAGCCTTTTGTTGATAGTAAATGAATAAGGGGCAAAGCAATCATCCATGACTACTTCCTGTTGACATTGGGGTGCTATTATGGGAGGGTGTCAAAAACTCTGAAATGTTAGCCAAGTCTGTGTAGAGCAGGCTCTTTATCTTGTTGCCCATGTTGTGAGATCATGTGGTTCTAGCTGCTTCTGAAGCTGTTCTGGATATAGATTTTGAAGGAACACTTGGGCCTGGCAGGATGCTGGAACAGATATGTTAGGTCAGAAAATAAGATTAAGGAGTTTAGGAAGGAAAACATTTTTCTTTGGTGTACATTTGAAACCTTTAGGCCCATGATCTTGGTAGTTTAAGTGGGGATGGTCCATTGACCAAGGAAAGGGGAATAGATCCCACCCTCAGGAATAGGCATGTAGGAAGGGAAACAGGCTGTTGATTAACAGTACTTATCTGGAGTCCATTTGACATGTGAGAAGTGGATTCATGTTTATTCTTTGAAGCTTATAAGAATCTCTTTAAGTTTACAAAGAAGACAAATTTCAGATGTTAGTATTAGCACTGTTTAATGCTAAAGTTATGAACATTGAAGTCTCAATATAACAGTAGCATAGAGAGGGGAAGAGATCTGAAGCAATTTTTTTCCATTTGTTTTACAAACCTTTGAATCACTTTCTTATCATTTAAGTTTTTTCATGTCCTTTAGCCTTCACAACTTGCATTTACCTATACCTTCAAACAGTTTCTTAAATCCTCAAATACTTTCTTAGATGCTTTTGTATCCTCAGACCTTACAAGAATGCATAAGGATTCAGAGTTCAATTAGTTGACTAGGAGTTAGACTTTCATGGTTTAGAAATTAGTCTCTGAGCATCAAAATTTGGAGCCAAGTTTAATTTTTTATGGAGAAGGCTATAGAGATGCCATAAAAGAGTAACTAACTACATATAATTCTGTAATCTAGCAAGATATAGATCTTCTGTTCTCAGGAAGTACAGTCAGCTCAAGGAGCTGAATTTGTTCTCCTGGGTGGCCCTGTGGGAGCCTCATTCCAGCCTTTGTTTGAGTAGACAGCATTGGGAGAAGGATACTAGTGTACTCTGAAATGTTTTACAATGAACCTTTTGCACTCTAGTGATTGTTTTTGTTTAATAAGGAGGCTTCAATTGAGTACTTAAACTTTTCATTTGTATTCACTTTAATAAATTAAAGTGATTTTTTTATGATGAGCCATAGTCTTACCCAATTACATGATACATTCCTCTCTTCATTCTTAACACTGGTTGAGTATCCTCTATCTGAAGAAATTAAGACCAGAAGTGGTTCAGATTTTCGATTTGACGGTAAGGGAAAATATGTACATATTTGGTAAGATATCTTAAGGATCATATCCAAGTTTAAATACAAAAATTGCATCTGTTTTCTAAAAAACCTTGCTGGAAGTTAATTTTGTACAGTATTTTAAAAATTTTATTAAGCCTGTCAGTAATTTCTTTTGGGATCTGTTGAGGTTATCTGTGGAGTTTTATGCTTGTGGAATCATGTCATATACTCAACATGTTTTTTGATTTTGCAGCATTTTATATTTTAGCATTGTGAGTACTCACCTTACAGTATTTTCTACATGTGATAACTTTCAGGCAATATGTTAATTTTAACCTGATTCTTGACGAGCATATTTAAACAAACAAAAGCTGTCTTCTCTGGAAATTTTGGTTAATTCCCTAGTGATTGATTTTTCTCCCACCTATTTTGCTCCCTCATTTGATTTCTTGCTTCCTTCTTTTCTTCCTTCCTTTCTTACCTCTCTTTGATATGGAGCCCAGTCTTTCTATGCACCCCAGGCTGGATCAGGCCAGCCTTCTGGTTCAGCTTCCTACATATTCAGATTGCAGGTATAAGCTGCCACATCCAGCTTGTATTTATTAGTTTGAAAATATACATACTTGTCACTGTACAGTTTGTCAGTAAACAGAGGTAATGAAATATGATACGAAAGAAAAGAAAACATCTTAATAGACCAGATTGAGAAATGATTGCAAATTAATACATTGATCCATCACAACATCTAATATCTACATGTGGCTTCTCTAGATAATAGGTTATATCTGTTCTTCACTGTATCCATAGGGTTATTGATTACTGACATTCTGAGTCTTTAGCCAGGTTTCCTAGTCACTACTAAATATTTTTCACTTTACATTACAGAAATTATTTTATCTATATATTTTATTTTCTCCTCTAAAGTAAGCGAATAGGTGGAGGAACCCCTGAGCTGTTTGTTTAGAAACATTTCATTGAGCCATGTATGTACTATCACAAGTGTTTATCATCATCTTCTTTATCACGTCTGACACTTAATTAGTGTGTGCTGTGTACCAACCAAGCAATGCAGGCATGACTTTATTTACTCTTACAGCAAGACTATGAAGTAGATTGTATTGTCGTTTCCAAGGCTAAAGGAATTCCCTAGGTTCATCGTATGGTAGAGCTCATGTCTACTGAACACCAGTCTCTCCACACATTTAACCAGCTCATGCTGTATCTTAGTTAGGGTTTACATTACTTCAAAGGAAAACATCTAATTGAGGCTGGCTTACAGTTCGAGAAATTCAACCCAATGTCATCATGGCGGGAAGCATGGCAGTGTGCAGGCAGATATGGTGCTAGAGGAACCAAGAGTTCTCTATCTTGATCAGGAGGATCTCTTCTGCACTAAACTGAGATTGAGCACTAGATCACAAAGCTCGCCTATACAGTGATGCACTTCCTCCAACAAGGCAACACCTATTCCAATAAGGCCACACTTTTTTTTTACTAGTCCTTTTGCGCCCTTTTACTAGTCTTTTTTTACTAGTTCTTTTGCGCCCTTTCTCATTCTTCTTGCATTTATATTTCCCTTATCTTTTGAAAATTAGCTTTATGCTTCATAATATATTCTCTAGTTCTTGGGTTTCTAATCATAACCATGATAATTTAATAGGTAAAAATTATATATTATATGTTATATATAATATATCTTATTATATTATATATGTATGTATTAAACAGTATTTTTTATGCTGTAAATGTAGATAACAGAAGACTGTAGCACATGTGTAACTGTTTTATATAGCAGTAGGAATTTAGTAGGAAGGTTATTTCTGGCAATGAAACAGTAGCTGTAAAGAAAGCTTACATGCCTGTTGTGCTTGGGGTTGAACCATGGCCTTATTCATGTTAGTAAATACTCTAGTACTGAACTACCCAATGGCGGCCCTTACAAAAAAAAAAATGTTTCAATCCGTGCATTGATAGATAAACTTTTGGTTGTTCAATTGTATAGAGAATGGCTTGGGAATCATAGTAGAGTGATATTGATTATCATTGGTGTCTACTGACCTGTTAGTCTGGGCTTGGACATTTTTGCTTCCTCTGTAAGCTTTAAGCTATGGCTATTCATCTTCATGAATAAACTTTCCAAATGGGATAAAGTCAGAAAATAAATACTTGACACCATGTTGGGTATACTCAGCTGAATAAACTCCCCTTCTTGTTTAGCTATGGACTCTAAATCTCATTTAAATATCCTTCCTCCTTTTCCTCTCTAAACACACACAGAAAAAAAAAGCTGCAATAAATTAAAAAGGAAATATAGCAAGGAAATTTTTTGTTAAAACACATTCTCACGTAGAGGGCTGTGAAAATTCGCTAAGTACCTGCACTTGATTTCTATTTGGGAGAAGAACCCTGAAATAAAGTTACCATTTTGATCCTAAAGAATAGCAGTATTTACACATTAAAACACTAGAACAGCTCATCTTCCCATGGCTTTGACTTTGTTTCTTCCAGACAGGCTAAGTTGTGTGCTATCCAAGCCTATGGACTCTCAGAAGTGGGATCACCACTTTTGGATACACAATGTTGTGCACAGACAAATTCCACTCATACCTTAAGACTGTAAACTGAGGCGCAGCTCTGGCAGAGAAATCTAAACCATATTCGTAGAATCATACCATATAGTGAATTCTACCCAATTATATTTGTGTTTATGAAAACTAGAATGGCTTTAGTTGGTATATGCCACATTTCTGTGTCTGAAAACAAATAGTTCAATATTAAGTGACCAACAGATATGTTGTTCTCCATAGATATACTGACCTAGTTAAGTATGTCCTGAACCCTAACCCACCTCCCAAAGTCCTGCCTGATCTTTCTAGGTCGAAATCCCTTTGACAAATGTCTTCCATTGATGCTAATTTTCTTTATATCTTTTTAAAAATAAAGGAACAACAAAATACACTTTGTTCAAAGGGTAAAAAACCCTGTAATGTTGCCTAATTCTCCATCAGCTAATAAAAACAAAACACACAATAGCAGCAAAACAATTAAAAATAAAAAGTAAAGACTGTTTCTTGTCTTGTGACAAAACCAACATAGCAGCACCCGTTGTTCCGTACTTCTGATCATATAGCATGAAACATGATAGTCATAAATATATGTGCTGAAATTCAGTCCTGGAAGATGCTGATCCATCATAGTCTATAACACTGAGGCTAATTTGCCCTTATAAAGTAAGTTTTCTGTGTCCAATCATCAGACAAATTAATTACTGAAGGGAAAGTAAAGACTTTAATTTGGAAGTAGGTCTGACCTGGCACCTTAAGAAAGACACTAAATTTTACTGGAAAATAATGAAAATTTGGACACTGAAAGTGATAATGTTGGTGTTGTCTTAGTACTCTATTCTTTTATTTTTCTGTGATTTATTATTTTTGTTCACATTACATCCCAATTTCAGCCCTCCCTCCTCTTCTCCCAGCCCCACTCTTACAAAGCCCTTCCCTCATTACCCCTTCTCAGAGAAGGAAAAGCCCCCTTGGGTTCCACCTCTTCCTGGGACATCTAGTGCCAACAGGACTAAGCACTTCTCCCCCTGAGGCCCAACCAGGCAGTCTAGGTAGGGGAAGAGAATCGATTGGCAGACAACTGAGACAGACCCCAACCCAATTGTTAGGGGATCCACATGAAAACCAAGCTGCACTATTACTACAAATATGTGGGAGACCTATGTCCAGCCCCTGCATGCATTTTAGTTAATGGTTTCATCTCTCTGAGCTCCCAATGGCACAGGTTTGTTGACTCTGTAGGTCTTCCTGTGGTGTCCTTGACCCCTCCTATTCTCTCAATTCTGTCTCCCACTCTTCCACAAGACTCCCTGAGCTCTGCCTGATGTTTGACTATGGATCTCTGTATCTGTTTCCATCTGCTGCTGGATGAAGCTTCTCAGGACACAGTTATGATAGGCTCCTATCTTCATACATAGAAGAGTATTATTAATAGTGTCAGGGGTTGGCTCTCTCCCATGAGGTGGTTCTCAAGTTGAGGCAGTCAGTGGGTGGCCATTCCCTCAATCACTGCTCCATCTTTATTCCTGTACATGTTGTTGGCAAGACAAATTTTGGGTTGAAGGTTTTGTGGGTAGGTTGATGTCCCTCTACTTCCACTGAAAGTCTTGCCTGGCTACAGGAGGTGGCCACTTCAGTCTCTTTGTCCCCTGTTGGTATGAATCTAAGCTAAGGACACCCTCATAGACTCCCTGTTGCCTCCCCTATTCCAGGCCTCCAACTAATGTTCCCAACAGTTTCCATTCCCACTCTCAGCCCTTTCCTGACCCCAAGACCTGATTGCCATCCCCTTTCCCCTTCTCACCCCCTCTCCCACCTAGTTCCTTCTCTTCACCCACCTTTAATGACTATTTTGTTTCCTCTTCTGCATGAGATTCACACAGCATTCCCTGAGCCTTCCTTCTTATACAGTTTCTTTGGATTCTCTGTGGATTGTAGCATGGTTATCCTGCACTTTATGGCTAATGTCCAATTATAAGTGAGTACATACCACATATGTTTTTTCTTGGTCTGTGTTACCTCACTCAGGATGATATTCTCAAGTTCTATCTACTTGCTTGTATGATGTATTTAAAAAAAAAAAGACTAAGAATACAAAATGGGCAAAAGTGAGTCAGTTTTAGGTCTGCATTTGTAGAGTCCCCGTGCAGCCTGTCGGTTGTTTTCTTTATATTTCTAGATGGTTTGAAAATGATTAAGGGAAAGGCTGATGTAAGTTATGAGACCAGAAAATCCAAACAGTGGATACTGAATAGGAAAACAAATGGTGTCTAATATTAAGGAATGGGAGAATGCCCATAGAATAAAATATTAATCAAAAGAGAAATATAAAAAAGAACTGTTGATTATTCAAGTTAAACTAGATATAAATGATTCAGAGCAGTAAAGCACTGAGCTTGATACACATCATTAAAAATTGACTGGGGTCAGTTCCCACTGCTACTTTTTGCAAAGAACAGAAAGAGGCTGAAGGGTATTTTCTGTAGGAAGCTGCTAGCTTTCTATTTAGATAATTAACTAGAACAAAATCCAGAGGAGGCACTGTTAACAGGGCTGTGATTCTATTGGATATAAGGCTGTGCCTACGTATGCAGAAGAAAGAGTTACTTTTAAAAATGACTAGTTAATGATCCATTGTGAAGGAATGGCTACAAATGCTGTCTGTAATTCTGTTTTCCACTTTCTCCTGATACAGAAAAAAAGAAAACCAAACTCTTTGAAATAACCTATTTGAAATAGTCAAATGTTATTATTTTAGGGATTATTTTGCTAACACGATTTAAGAATATCTCTATGAAAACTGAAAATATATATCTTATGTGCGTTCAAATTCAAGACATGGTAACCAAACACTCTGTTCCCTGAAAAGGCTTTGGCATATAATGAGCAAAAATTACCTCCAAACTCAGATAAGCCTGCAAGTATTTAAAGGGTTGAGGCATTAACGAATAGTTTTAGAAATAGGTTAGATCCCTTCCAAGTTAAGTAACGAAAAGAATGTGCAATGGGAAATCAGAACTTGTGCTAACAATAAAAGTTTATAGAATCATGCAACATGCCATTATTTGGTACTGTTAAGATAAAGGGAAGATGGTGTTTTTATGAGCTAAGCTTTCCAGCTCATGAATGATGGGGTGTTTTCTGGTTTCCGTGACTCTGTAGGCAGAAAACAGTCTTTGCTGCCAAGTGTGTCATAGAGGTGGGAGGACAGGGGAGGTTGTGTGATGAAAGAAAGCTTTTTCTTAGAATAAAGCCAGTTTGTGTTTAAAATAGAGAGGGAATATGGTATACCATATTTACATAAAAACTGCTGGGTATTAAGCAATTCTTTAAAATTACATTCTACCTAAACTGCAGTTCAATACTTCACTTTATAAAAATATAATTGGTTCTGTATCTGAAAGTTATTTTAAATATGTAGTTGTATGGATAGATATGGTACATAGTTTCAGACCCACATTTAGGATTCCTAGTGGGATACTAGTGTCCATTGATAGATGATTTTTGTAGGAAAACTTAGCATGCAATTAGAAAGATCATGCATTGTCTGTTCATTACTCATTGGACCAGCAGCAAATAAAGGACCATTGTAGGGTATGTTAATGATTATACAACTAAAGAAAGAAGAGAGATTTTAAAAAGATTACCCTTAAGATAGTTTTAAAACATTAATTGATTTTGTATGTATTTATTAGGACATGTGCATGTCATGGAATGCATGTGGAGTTAGAGGACAACTTGTAGGACTCAGTTCTCTCCTTCCATCCTGTGGGTTCTGGGGAATAAGCTCAGGTCCTCATGCTTGGCAGCAAGCAACTATCTACTGAGCCATCTTGCTGGCTGAGGACTACTTTCATATGTTTATGCCAACTTAACAGTTTTCCACATACAAACACATTAAGTCTGTTGTCCCACACTCTCATTTGCCAAGACAAAACATTAGCAAAGAGCCTAGACTATAGGGTATTGTGAACCTTCCATCAGAATCTGGGCTGAGGTAGAGCTAGCTGTTTAGATATCAGTTACAATGTCCTTACATAATTAGTATATGCAAATCATTTCAGAAACTGACCTTGAAGTCTTGGAGGAAAGAAAGTAAGGTTAAAGCCTTCTGGGGTCATCCCACATTGCAGCTGAGAAAGGATGCTCTAATGGATACTCAAATGAGTGAGAGAATCTTTATCCTGTAAGACAATATATGCTTAATTCTACCTTTCATGACCAACCTTTCCATGTGTTCTACAGCTAAGCTACTTTAGGATCATAAAAAGCACAATAGGAACTAATGAAAATACCAACACTAGAACTAGGCTCCTTGATTTGTACTTCTTTTCCTCTTGGAACTGTTGGATCCTCTTGGAACTATTATAAATTAGGGGTGGTTGTTTTCAGAAGGGAGGAATAGGTCAAGAGTCACTAGCATATCCCTTTTGGTGGTTATAGTAGTATGCCCCAAAACTAAAGGAGTCCTATTCACACTCCTCAGAGTGAGGAACCGACTCTCATCATTTTAAATATTGGCAAAACATTTCCTGTCATTGAGCATGTATGGTTGTATGTGAAAGTTAGAGTATCCAGAAGGCATGAAGACATGACCACCATATAATTAACCCAATAAATAAAGCATGTTGCAATTCTAAGCATTCACTCATAACTGTTTTCTAGAGATTAAGAGATTCTTTAAGTCCAGCATTTAAGTCCAGCTTCTCACAAATAAAAGAGTAAAAAGAAAGTGAATAGTCTTGTAATATAATTTCTGTGCACCAACTAATTAGTCGAGTTGATGACATCATTACCTACTTAAAATTTCAGTAGATATCCTTTGTGAAATACAGAATCTTCATTCCTCTTCATTGTCCTTTTACAGTAAACTGCAGTAAAGGTGTCTATTGGTACTATAAAAATGCATTTTTTTTCTTTTCGGTAAGGGACTTGGCTGTTACCACCAAAGATGTTAAGTGATTAGAATCAGTTTCCAACTGGGCTCCTCTGTTTAATAGTGAGGGAGGTTCCCACATCGAGTTCTGCTTCTGAATATCTTCCACTTTTCTTAGACAATGGGCCAGTGTATAGAATATATAAAACAGATATAAAATTTACATATTTGTCAAGCCTCTCCTTTAGGGGAGATAGATTGCTTGAGGGTAGTTGTTGCTTTTATAGACAAGCAAGGAAAAAATTATTTGCTGTGATCGCTTCTAAGAATAGATAGGAGGGAAGTGTGCCCATGTCATATGCAAATGACTTTATCAAAATAATAAGTTCTTATAAGAATTTTTTACACACAATAAATGTACAACAGAGGTGTCAATATCCACATATTTGGAAATACACAGAAAAAATATAGTAATAGATTCATTTGTGAGTGACATGGTGTGACCAAAGTATGAATATAAGTTTTCCTTCCAAAATGTAGACCTTTATGAATTATTTCTTAGCTATGTTTTACCACTAGATTATATTTATCTCAACTGTTGCCTGTCAATATACTAGATCATTAATATCTTTTGTCTCATTATTCACAGATTTTCTTGATATATGTTATTTATCTGGTATTGGCTCACTTCCACCCCAGGCCACGTACTTTTTTCTTTTGAAATCAATTGTCAGTTTATTATTTTCATCATAGGGTGTGATAAGAAAAATATGCATGGGGCAAAAGTGGTGACTTTTGAATGTGATTCCAGACACTTAGGAAGCTGAATTGGAAAGCTAATGAATTCAGACTGCCTGCTCAACAGATTCTACTGGAGAAGTAAAGAGCAAGAAGAGATGAGTTAGAGAGGCAAAGAAGAAGGAAGAGGATGAAAAGGAGAAAAAGGAGAAGAATAAAAGGGAAAGTAATGTATCCAGCTAGAGGAATAGCCCAGCCCAGACAGGATGACAGTTTGTGTAAGCTGACTAGAGAGTTGTTGATTCAGCTAACAGAAGTTTCTACACACATCTTCAAGTTGTGAGGAGACCTTAGAGTTGAGGCATGGAAACCATGGCTAGATGTGGTCTTGTAGAGATGGAGATTAGAATTGTTGTGCATCTGTTACGCAAAAAATAATTGCATTGAACACTTCAGCTGTTGCCCCTGATGCATTTTGAGAGCACCATTGAAGATTCCTTGAAGATATGCTAATCTTGACTGTGTTCTCATTCTCCTTATACATGAGTTCACCCTTGACAACAATTCTGTCAGCTAAGACACCTGCTTCAATTTTTGTCAATAACCTTCTTTTTTTGAAATGAAAAGAACCAGGAAAAAAAGCAAATGATTGAAAAGGTGAGGCGAAACCAAAAAGGAAGAGAAAAGGGGGAAGAGAGATGGGAGGAGGGGAAGAGAGAGACGAAAACTCAAAGCTCCTTGGACCTTGCTCTCTGAGATTTAGCCCTTAGTAAAGAGTATTACAAATTGAGGTGGTGCCAGGCTGTTCCTATGATTCATCTTGTCTCTTGTTAAGACCAGTTGAGGCAATGCCTTAAGGAACTTCTCTGCTTTGTGAAGAGGTACTTCAGGTCAAAAAAGGAAAACCATAAGCACAGTAATAATTAGGCTTTGCAAGCTGAGAGAATTAGTTCTTGATTAGTGAACAACCACAACGACTTAAGGTCAAAAGTATTGCCAGCTAATTCACTTAATAAGCTTCACCATTTCTAAGGACTTGCTCCCTCTTTTTCAGGCCATTAGCAAACTGGGCAAATTATTCTCTTAAAATGTTGCTGCAGAGCTAATGACAGAGCATGAGGAAGCTTGAAGCCTGGTGTCTCACAAACATCTGAATTGAACCACAGCTCTACAGCTGTGTTTGATCCAAGGATACCAAATAGAAAGCCATGCAGTGTGTCAGAGATCCTGGGTCCTAGAAGTTGAGAAAACAGAATTTGGCTTGAAAATTTTCTGTTAGGTATGTTTCACCCGATAATATACTTATCACAGCTATTATGGTACAGCTTGGATTCAGGAGAATGTTCACCCTAGAATAATTGAGTACAAGAAGAGTAGTTGGGTGTAGTGCCCTACACTGCTAATCCCAACATTTCTGCAGAGGCAGGAAGATGATGAATCTGAGGCTAACCTGGGATATGCAGTGAGATTCTATCTAAAAACAAAGAAACAAAAATTAGACAGGTTAGGCAATGTCTCAACAGAAAACCTCTTAACTCTCATCTGAACCCTATCTCCTGAGTTGGGACATTGATCCCATTGTAGGGCATATGGCTTTTCATTCCCCATTTTATTCAGTGGGTTCTCTTCCTATATATTTCTATCTATATATTTCATCTCTGTGACTCAGTGCTAAGTAAAGCTGCAAAGAAGCTTTCAGAAGGCAGGAACAGGCTATGCATTTGGCTTAGGGTTCTCAGACTCAGTTTGTAGAGCAAAAGTTAATAGTCTTATTAAGTAGGTAGATTTATCTCCTAGGATGGTTAATCCATGTTTTTCAACTTGTAGATATGACAGTTGAAATCCCCATTAGCTGTTCATCTAAGATTGCTCAGCTGATAAATTCTGAGGCTAAGGGTGCTAGAAGAAAACAGTCCCAGGACCACGCTTTGAATATGATTTCATGGAGTCTATTCTCCTGATACAATTGAATGTCTCATATTTCCTTCCACTGAGTATGTAGTTTTCACCCTCTGATCCTATGACCATCAAGTATGATTTTCTTCCTCCTCACACTTCCTTGTACCCTAAGCAAACCCATGTGGCCATGAGCAGGTACTGACATATTGGCAAGGTCACCAAGGGCTATATGCTTTTGCTATGAGAATATTTTCAAGACATAATCATAGAGAGAATAGGCTGCAGGTTCTCCGAGAAATTCAGTGACTTGTCTTCCCAGAGCAAGAACAATATACTCCCTTCATTCTTTCTGAATTCTTCCCTTAAGTTTTCAAATATTTGTCAAAGGTAGGAGAAACGATGTGTATGCTGACAAAATACTGGTAAGTCTAGAATATCCTCCTTGCCTTAATTTTAAACCTCAGCATATTTCTACTACTTATCAAGGAGGTAGACTTATCTCCTAGGATGGTTAATAACTTGTAGATATGACACTTGAAATCTTCATTAGCTACTCATCTCAGATTACCCAGCTGATAAATTCTGGGGCCAAGAGTGCCAAAAGTAAACAGTCCTAGGACCATGCTTTGGATATGATTTCATGGGGTCTAATCTCCTGGTTCATAATTGAATGCCTCATATTTCCTTCCAGAGAGCATATAAACATGTAGGTAGATAGCTCTTACTTTATAGACTCTTCAAGTTTATGTACATACAGCTGCCACATTTCCATTAACAGTTAACAACTCTTGGCCAGCCCAATATTATTGCTGACCCTACCCAGTTGTCCCTGTCTACATTGTTTTGAAACAGAGCTAGGCATCATCACCCATCATGCCTCAGTAGCTATAGTTATCACACTATAATTCTGAAAACTTTAGCATAAAACCATAAATTATTGAATATTCAGATAATGTTCAAGTTACAATTGACTCGTAAATGTTATAGCTTACTGTTTTTAATATTTTGTTTAAACAGGCTTCCAAATAACACTCACATATTGTAAATGATTATAAGTCTTTTAAATCACTGATATGTCTTTTTAATCTGTAGGTCAAATCCTCATCTTGCTCTTCTTTGCTTCCCTCCCCCTCCCTCTCTCTGTTTACTCTATCTCTGAAATTTATTTACTGAAGAAACTGAGTTGAGGACTTGGCAAATTCCATACTGACTGGCATGTATAGATTGTTTACACATGTGTGTTTTTGCATGCTTCTGAATGTCCTTGGTTTCTACAAATTGGTAATTGTATCTAAAAGTTTTATTGGACAACTTTTTTGAGAAAATGACAAAATATATACTCATATACATCGAAGGGTGAAGTGCAGTTATTTCTCTGAGGTCTCTGGTCTGGTTAAAAGCCAGCTTTGGAATGAGGGAGATGACCTGTGGCCTTGGAATAAGCTGCTGGTTGAACACACAGTCTGGAGCCACAATGTCTGTATTGCATTCCGAGTCTCATCACTTGCTAGCTGCATAAAATCGGAGGACGTTACTTGACATCTCTTGGCTTCAAATATCTCATCTGTACCCTAGTCATGGGATTGTGAAGATCAACAGAATAGGCATATGTGTATACAGTATGCCTAGAACACTGCATAGTGTAAACCATTTATAAGTCTCAGTGCTATTTGTGAAAGAAAAGTTTGACAGGAGTTCAAAGCAAAGAGAATGGGTGAAAATCAATATATTTGTGGGAGCAAACGACAGTGCCACAGAGGGGACCAACTCCATCCTTCCTCAGCTTTTTCTCCAGCTTTTCCATTCCTGATTGTCCTCCTCTGATTTGTCTCCTTTGCATTTGCTCTCTATGCATTTAGCCTGTCCTGTGGAATATCCCATGTGAGCTGTTCAGAGTACTTGAGGCATTTTCATACAAGTCAGGGAAGAAAGCAAAATGGCGACACCAATGCCCAGCAGCCTCAGAGCCAGACTCAAAGATGCCTTGAGAGGTCTGCTTTCATCACTAGGCTCTGCTCAGCTCCTGGTCCATAAAGCAGACTTTATGTCTGCTTCTTATCCTGTTTGTGCTTAGAGTCAAAGGCTGATATTCTTATCTGTGTTTTCCATCCACCCCTATCAGCTGCAGTCCTTAAAAAGAACCTTCTTGCTCTAGTCTACAGAGTATTTTATTTTATTTGAGCACTTTTATCTTGAAGGAATAAAAGACCTTAATATCCAGTCACACTTTCTGCTTTCCCTTGCTTATCGCATTTTACATTGAGTACTTGAATCTGGCTGTTCTTGCTCCTGAGTCCGTTCTTGTCAGAATGCTTCTCTCTTCCATGCATTTCTCACTGGTGACTTTTTAGGCAAGCCCTATAGCTTAGCATGCTTTATGGTAATGATTCCTGGTGAGAAAAAGTTACCTGTTACCAAATATTTCTTGTTTTGTTTCACACGGTCCCTTGTAACCAGGGACTACAAAGCTTCAGGTCACCAGTTTGGGGCTATTTAACAAGAACACAGACCTTCCCGTGCATATTACCTGTGGCTACTTATTCCCTCCATATACAAGTGAGCAAAAGAAATGTAGAGCCTCTGCATGCCACCATGGAAGATAGTCTAGAATACTTACCATCTGAATGAACTGGCAACTCTGCTGATCTCTATTTTAGGAAGAAGATAGGTAGCAGAATGGTTTAGTAGAAAAAGTAAATAAACACAAACCCGCTAACTAGAAAAAAGAAATTGTAGAATGTTATAACTTTCTTTAAAAAGAGTTATCCATTCCCAAATGAGCAGTCATGTAGAGATCAATCAATTATGCATGCTTTTAGATGCTGAAAGAGAGGCAGGTCCTTCTCTATGTCTCTGCCTCTGGGACATGGAAACACACAGAGAGCTTTTCCCTTTTGCTTTTTTCATTCTGCTGTATTTTCCCAGGAATGCAAATATCTTAGGGTGTAAGAAGATTGGGAAACTTAATGGAGCTTACTTTCTCTTAGACATTGTTATGTTCCCTTCCCAGCAATGCCACACCTTCTCTCTGCCTCAGCCTGACAGAGCCCCACCTGCTGCTTATCTTGAGTTGCTGCTGCTGAGGTTAAAGGGAAATCTCTTTCAGGTTCTCAAGACCCTGTTTACTCATGGACAGATCTGTGCTATCTACCATCAAGTCCAAAGCCTCTCTCTATACAGAAGCCTGTTTTAAAGTGTTAGCTAGTAGTAAGTAACTCTGGGTTGGTTTCCTCTTGAGTAGAAGATATGGATGGAAGGGTAAATGAGAAAAAAAAAGGATAATGTATTAATTGATTCGACTGACTGATTTCTAACATTCAGAGGCAATTTTATATACATGTGTCATTTAAATAATCCCCATTAAAACCCTGTGTGGGAGGAGGAGTCCTGCTATACATTGTGATACTAAGACTTAGAAAATAAATAGAATTCCCACATTGTAAGTTGTATAGTTTCATCAGCAATGCCATGAGCTTCTAGCTTTCTGCTACATAACGCATACTGTGTTAACCTAATCCTTAGGGTCAAAAATAGCTGTAGAAGATCCAGGCATCACGTTTTTAGGTAACAAGGGCAGGGTAAAGAGAAAAGGCAAACAGATAACAATCCAGCTAGGTGTGCTTTCTTTCTTAGAGTTTTGGTTGGTGATGTCAGCTGATGCATGCTTCATCAGCTCTTAGGAGTTCCTTACTTTTAAAGAGACATGAAATTTTCTTGTAGTAAACTGGTTCTCTCTCTCTCTCTCTCTCTCTCTCTCTCTCTCTCTCTCTCTCTCTCTGTGTGTGTGTGTGTGTGTGTGTGTGTGTGTGTCTTCTGTAGACACAAAAACAGGAGAGAGTTATCATTAAATAAATCTCTGTTTAGTTTAAAAAATCAAAATTCGAAACTCTGGTCCAAACACATGTAGGTCTTCAGAAGAACTTTACAGAATAGAGGTTCCAATGCTATAGGCAGCATCCTCAGCATGAAACAGAAATCCAAAAGGTGAAATGATGTCCCTCTGTCTCTAAGTCAAATAAAGGAAGCTCCAGTGAGGAAAGCAATTGCTAAGTGTATCCTTAGCCAGATTTGAGGCTAGGTGAAGATGCTGTTCATATCCTCACTGTGTATTAGGTGTCTCTGCAGACCAGGACAGCCATCCTTGTGGTTAGGACACAGGCAGGCTATGTGGAATTACTGGATCCCATTGGCTTGGCAGAGACAAAGGGCCATGTGCTGAAGCTCAAGCTGGAAAGGAAAGTGTCTGGCATTCACCAGATGAGGACCGTTCACTCAGCAAAATCTTCTCTCTTCCAGTTGCCCACAAGCTACAAGCCTAAGCAATGGTTGTTTTGCCATCCAAAGCAACAACAGCCAACAGAGATGCCTTTAAAATGTAAATTGTCATGCACACGATTTTCCTGTAGACAAGGAAGTGCTCTAAGCAGGGCAGCTATCAGACACTGGACACCAAAAACAAAGTTATGTGTATGTGTTTTTTTTTCTTTTTTTCTTTTCTCTGCCAGTCATGGAACAAGAGAACAGTGTGTCCTACAAAACAGCTTGCACAGGAAAACAGAATCCACCCTGTTGGTCACCTGAGAGAGTCAGCCAGCTTAGGGAAGCTACACTAGTTTTCTGTTCATCTGCATAAGGGAGGAACTTAGTTACAGCACCATGAGTAGACTATTTATAAGAAGGAAAGGGGGAGCGAGTTTTAAAAGGAAATACCAGAATGTGCTATACAGAGGTCACAACTTGAAAAAAAAATCCCACCATGCCTGGCAGTTCCCAGGAATGAGTGGGTTGAGTCCCTTCTAGAGAAACTGCTGTTACCTGGAGTGTTGGTTGTAATTCATCCTTTTGTGCCCCTTTCATGGAAGGCAGACATTTGTAATTTTGTGTGAATAATCCATGAAATTTGTTTCATTAATGTTAACAACCATGGATGTCACTAGCCCATCTGGCCCCCTTGTCCAAATTAGAAAAGAACGTCCCTTTCTTCATGCTAATCCCATAGTTGTGCAAGTGAAGGAAAGGCAACATTATTATGTTCCCTTAGTCCAGAGACTGTGCAAGCTACATGGGCATAGATGCCCCACCCCCAAAATTACTACTGGCTCCTGAGCCAAATGAAACCTATCTGTGGGCATCATTCAGCCCACAGCCTGCAGTCTAACATTTTGCCACCTGTGTAGTAGTGGTGCAAAGTTCTGGGGTCAAGTCATCTCTGTTTGTATCCGGATAAACATACACTTGAACCTACCTCATCGTGGTCTTATGAGGGCAAAATTAAATAGTCACACAAAAGAAAACCATTCAGAGTATATACAGTGTGCAGTTAGAACATTCAGTAAGTGCTACAGAATTTCACAATACTGTGAAAGGCTAATTTTTACACGTTGGTTTATCTCTGAGAGTAAAGTTTTGCTAAGGAATTCTAGTCATATAGACTAGATGAGAGAACTTAGGTTTCAAGGCATTTTACTCCTATGAATATGTTATAATTCACCCTGTGGTCACTTTGGGAAGGTAAGGAGCTAGAAACCGCAAGTATATCATTTACCCCTGACTGCTAAGGCAGCAAAAACCTTAGTAAAAATAAGTGTTGTATATGAACCCCTGCTCCTGGCACAGGTAGATAGCTAATACTTGTCTTAGTTAGGGGTTTATTTGCTGTGAAGAGACACCGTAACCACAGCAACTCTTATAAAGGAAAGCATTTAATTGGGACTGGCTTACAGATTCAGAGGTTTAGTCCATTATCATCATGGTAGGAAACATGTCAGTGTACAGGCAGACAAGGTGCTGGAAAGGAGTTGAGAATTCTACATCCTGATCTAAAGGCAGCAGAAGGAGACTGTGTGCCCCACTAGGTCTACTTGGAGCCTCTAAGACCTCAAAAGCTAACCCAACAGTGACACACTTCCTCCAGCAAGGCCATACTTCAGCAAGGCCACACCTCCTAATAGTGCCACTCCCTATGGGCCAAGCCTTCAAACAAATGAGTCTATGGGGACCATTCCTATTCAAACCACAACAACATCCTTTACAATGGCATTTTAAAGCCACTAAGTGAAGATTAAGCTCAATTACATGTGTTATAAGAGATAAAGATGTGTGGGTTATATTTTAGAATAAGTTACAGTGAAACGATTATAAAGCATCGGGGTTCAGTTTGCAAAGTACTCCATTATTTGACTTCATCTTAAAACATGGGTACTTCTCGCAGAGACAGTTCTCTGTGTTTAAGAACTAACCCAGCTGTTTATATCCACGATGTATTAGGCTCTGAATAAAAAAGACTGGATCTTAGCCCCAAATCTGCACAGGAAGGAGGGTACTGTGTGCTGCCTGTAGTGAAATATGTGCTTAGCTATGAGGATTTGGGACTGAAAAGAGGCTGTATCCAGTAGCTCTGCTCTATTAGACCCAAAAAATATCCTAAATGTCTTATTTTTTTTAAGTGCAATATATCAGATTTAGTATAAAACATGTTGGGAAAAAGATGTTCAGAGAAAATTTAGCTCCCTTGTATTTAAATAAAAATTTTCTCTCAATTGGTTGATGTAGAAGCTTCCCATAAATACTTATTAAACCATGT
The DNA here is from genome assembly GCF_004785775.1 of Grammomys surdaster. Taxonomy (NCBI): domain Eukaryota; kingdom Metazoa; phylum Chordata; class Mammalia; order Rodentia; family Muridae; genus Grammomys; species Grammomys surdaster. Next base: position 274,027 of record NW_021619609.1, on the reverse strand, counting down.
GTGTGCTCACAGGGGCCATTTGAGATGAAAAGACAATGGTAACCCTAAGCTCCTATTTTATTTCTTTTACATGAACTTGCCCAGACCATCGGGAATCTAAAGCTTCTCTCCAGACCAGGTTTTCTCAATTCTGTTATTTCTGATAGCTGGGCCAGATACTTCTTTGCATCCTGTGGAGAATGCATACTATCCTAAGCGGTACTTAGTAGCATCCTTGGACTCTAATGGGTAATAACACCTTTCGCACCCTTTGCACTAAACAAAATTGTGCACCAGGATAATCTTCTGGGGGTGAGAGGGAAGAGGCTGAATTTGGTTCCTATTCTTTTCCCCAGAGATAAAAGATACCCTAAAGATGGGACTTTTTCATTAATAAGACCACCTACAAGTTATGCTGAGGAAATGCTAAGGCATGAGTCCCACAGCTACTGTGTATAACAAATGGATGTTTGTGTCAAACCTACTAGCAACTTATACATGTGTCATGGTGACTGATTTCTAGCAAACGGCTCTAGAAGACTGGATCATCACCTCAGCCATCCTACTTTTGCATGTTTGTTTAGACTTCTTCTAGACACAGTACTGTTTTCCCATCTATACTCACACGGGAACTTGGCAAACAAGAATCAGAATGATATGCACAGTGTTACATCTGTATAATCCAAGCACTCTGGAAACTGAGGTGGGGGCATTGTGAGTTTAGGGATAGCCTGGACTACATAGTGAAATTCCTATCTCAAGGGGTTAAAAAGCAGAGAAGGACATCATCAGAGATCTTCATGTCTGCTCCTATTTTAAAGGATAAGATGCCACGGTCCAGAAAATAGGGTCTACAGCACAAATATCTCTAATAAGCCTCTGCCATTCAAGCTACGGCCTTGGAACTAGAAACATATAGGCATAGAATATATAAATTTTTTGTTGAGTGAAATGTTTAAAAATTATACTCTTACAGCAGTTTTCAAAATCCAAGGAATAAGGAAGACAATGACAAAGTAGAAATGTTCTTCCAACTAAAAACACAAAAATTAAGAAAAACATCAGTTTGCATTCTGCCTTGGCATCTGGAAATATGCATGTTTGCTCTTTATAGCATATGATTGTACAGAATCAGCCAATTGTAAATGATTGATTTCCACCCTTTTACTTAATCAGAGCTATGAATTTTGTCTACTGAACAAATTATGATTAAGATGTTGAAGAGATAGTGACTGGAAACTGCTCACTTTCCTTCTTCCATTCGGTGCTGTGATCTTCATATAGTCTGTAATCACACATGAGACCATGCTTTTTACTACTGTCATTTACGAAGGAAACCACTAATAGCACATCTAACGTCTATAGCCTGTGCATGTGCACTCATGCCCCTGCCGTGTGTGTGTGTGTGTGTATGTGTGTGTGTGTGGTGTCACTTGCTCCATGTAATTCTTGATCTAAATAAATATTAATAAAGCAGAAAATTATCAAGTTCAGACAGTGTTCAAGCGGTGAGTGGGAACGTCACCGAGAGAAAGGTAGAACATGTTTTACTGGTGTGTACAAGTTCTGATTACAGGTGTACATTGCAGCCTGTTGCCTGCCGCCTGCCTCAGGCAGTCAACCTTTTATTTGTGATTACCAGAATTAGGCAGTTATGGAGTTTACTTTTCTACGGTCGTATTCCAATTCTCTCCCAGTGCTCAGTATTCTGTACAATATGAAAAAAACTTCCTACTGTGGTTTTGTGTAAAAGTTATTGAAAGACCAGGAAATGCTTTTGACCTTGTTTTGGGCTGAAAATGAATGATCTCATTCAGAAATGGGTACAGTGCCAAAATAGGGAACGTGTTATTAAATTAAGCTCATGGTTTATTTAAAAACAAAACAGAACAAAGCTTGTCTTAGGGGTGGGGCGGCAACCTATTCTAGCTAACTGAGTAACAGCAGGTTGAAAGAGGTGTGGCATTTTAACCTAAGGCCCAGTAGACTACAAGAATTCTTTCCACAAGAATGTAAAATGAAGAGTCCCTTTGGACACTGTCTGTACATTAAGCAAGAGCCTTCTGTTGTAGGTGATACAAATTCCACAAAGTCTTCTCTTATATTTCATGATTGGAGAAAGTATAAAAAAATGCATATTATATCCAGGATGAAAACCAAAACACAGCAAAAGTAAAATGTACAGAGAGTAGGCAAAGTGTGATTGGATGGAAGAATCAGTGTGTTAAAATAGTTAGGGTATGCCACTCTAACAGGGGAGCATAGCTATGCCGCTCTAACACCGAAGCATTTTCTCAGAGAATTGAAGGAATTAAAAAGAAGCATTTAGCAGAGGAAGGTCTTGACAGACAGCAAGAGAGGGGAAGCCCTTGGTCCTGGGAAGGTTTGATGCCCGAATTAGAGGGATACTGGAACAGTGGGGCGGGAGAGTATGGGTATGTGTGGGAGCATTCTCATACAGGCAAAAGGGAGGGGAAGAGCACATGTGGGATGGGGGGTGTAGCAGAAGAGTAACTGGAAAGTGGGATAGCATAGGATGGGGGGAGGTTAGTGGATGGAATGATTAATAAAAATTAAAAAAAAATTTAAAAATTAAAGAAATTGTGAAAAACAAAAGAAGGAGGAAGAGGAGGAGGAGGAGGAGCAGCAGCAACAGCAGCAGCGTTTTGTGGCTATCTGAAGAAAACTATCAGAAATTAGCCTATGTGTTCTCATAAGAAATTTAGTAGAGTATAAAACAACCGGCCAAGGTGTGCTTAGAACGAGAAGGAGTGGGCTAAAAGGCAGAGGAAAGGAGTTCGAGTAAACATGAAAAAAGCTGTACAGGAATGCACCGAGTTAAGTTCTGTCAGGGCCAAGTGACCAAACCGAAAAATTAAATTGTGTATCTGCAGATCTAAGACCCGAGCCTTGACGAACATCAGTAAACAAGATGTTGGTGAGTCGTGCTGAAGAAGTAGTTGACTATTGATACTTCCCTTCAAAGCTTAATGAACTCAGCAAAATTCTACTTGGCTTGCCTGGGTTAAATGGTGCTATGGATTTGGGTCAGGAGGAGAAGCATCTAGTTGATATCTGATGGTAGGCATTGGTCCAGTTCACCAGACTGCATGCCTGATTTTCATGGGAAGTGAGCTTTCAGGGCCAAGCTGGAGACAAAAAACAAAGCAGTTACAGAGACAAGCCGGGAAAGAGGAGGCTATGCGCAGAATCCCGTGCTATCCAGACCCTATCGCTTTCAACAGGACTCCACAATCCCAATAGGACTCCACAACCTTAGCCTTTATGAGCAATTTGTTCTTCTGACAGCAAATGAGGACATTTGCTGGCTGAGACCAAGGATGCTAGAGACCTGTCAGAACACCTTTCAAAGAATGGCTTTCAGAAGTTCTCACTGGTCTTTTTTTTCTTCCTTTTATTGAAAATAGATTTTTTTCTCACGTTTTTCCTGATCACTGTTTCCCTCCCCGGCCTACTCCTCCTAGCTCCTCCCTACTTCCTCTCCCAACTGGGTCTATCCCCTTTCTGCCCCAATGAGAAAATAAGCAGGCTGCTAAAGGACAATAACAAAAAAATATAATTTAAAAATTAGAGAAAATAAAAACTAGCACTTTAGAAATGGACAAAGCAAACAAAAGGTCAGAGCCCAAGAGAAGGCACAAGAATCCGAGACCTACAAGTTCGTACACACACAGGAGCCATAGAAACACTGAAATGGAAGACACAATATGTACACAAAGTACCTGTAGGGTAAGACGACAAGAAAATATGTAAATAAAATAAAAATAGTAAGATAATTTAATTTTTATTTTAAAAGGAAGGCCGCTTGCGTGACATTTTGAGACAAAGAACCTTTAAAAATGCCATTTGACTTCCTTCTCTGTTGGCCATCTGCTGCTGGGCATGCAGCCTACCCTTAAGAGTAGTTTGTCTTGGAGTCCCTTGTAGGAAACTAAAGTTTCATTTGCAAGTGGTTAGCTGTTGGGTTGTAGTGCGCGTGGGTCCTGTTGTGTTGAATTGTAGGTCCCACGTCTGCCGGCACAAAGGGCTAGGGCCGCGGCTAAGAGAGTCAGAGGCGAAGGAATTTGCGCTGAGCAGACACTGGACTATATGAAGCCATGGAACTCTGTTCTGGGGGGTGAGGCAAAGCAGTCTGAGGTCCCGAGTGGAGCCAGAGCTCTTCAGTTGGGGGTCCCTGGGCCAAAAGGAGGCTGGGAACCGGCTGGTTCTCAGGCCCTTGGTCTTTCAGGAAGGGCAATGAAGGGTCAAGACCGAAGTGGAGACATATGGGTTGGTGGCCCGTGACTGAAGAGGAGATGAGGAGGGATGAGCTCTGGCTGCGTTCGGCAGGGATGAGAATCTTGGTCACAGCGACTAGCTTGGCTGGGTCACAGCTGGCTCAGATTGCTTGCTTGCTTGGGTTGGTGGCCTGGTGGCCTCCATGACTGAGAACGTAGAGAGGTTGTCAGCGGGAGACTAGACTAGATGGTAACTAGTTGAAAACCTTCTCCACAGTTCCCCACAGTGGGTCCCAAAGAAGAGAAATAGGCTATGGTCTTAAGATATTTATTGTCATAGAGGAAAATGGATGAAACTCTACCTCATTTCTTCAGGGCAGGCCTGAAGTTAAATACCTTTTGCAAGAAGGAGAATCTGGGAAGGAATGTTTGATTGGCTATGCCCTTTGGCCTTTAGGTACCTCATTAATATGGAGATCTGTCTTGAGGCTCTGTTGCCTGTAATCAAGCCCTCTACCAGTGGAGGGGCTGGTAGGGGCGTTGTCCTATGTGACTGAAAGGCACAGATTTATGGAGGTCTGCCGCCTTGTGTCAGGAGCCTAGAGTCTGGGAGCATGGTGAAATGGCTGCCATCCCTTGAAGGAAACCCTGCGGGGTCTCCGGCCATTTCTAGCTGGTGCTCAACCAGAAACCAGGCTGTCCTTTCACGGTCCTATAGTTATCAATTGGAGTTTGCTTCTGAGTTAGGGATGGGGACATGTTTCCACTACTCCTTTCAGCTCTGGAATCCCAACTGGTGCACACCCATGCAGCTGAACATGCTATTGATGCTGCCTGCGTCTCTGTGGGTTTGTATGTGCATGGATCCTATTGGTTTAGCGGGCTTGGTTATCTTGGTGTCCTTCATCCCCTCTAATCTTGCACTCTTTCCACCTCCGTCTGTGTTTCTTTGTTTTATTTCCATTAGAAGGGCCTTTTAGTTATCTCAAGATTTCTCTTCTCTTTAAATGTGGAAAGAAGAGCAGTATGAACTAGTTCTGTTCTTTTTTTTCCTTTTTTTTTATTTACATCTCAAATACTATTCCCTTTCCCAGTCCCCCTCCCCGAAACTTCCTATCCCATCCCCTTCCCCTGCTCCTATAAGGGTGTTCCCCCACCCATCCACTCCCACCTCCTCATCCTTGAATTCCCCTATACTAGGTCACTGAGCCTTCACAGGACTGAGCACCTCTCCTCCCATTGATGCTCAACAAGGCCATTCTCTGCTACAGATGCCTCTGGAGGCATGAGTCACTCCATGTGTATTCTTTGGTTGGTGGTTTAGTCCCTGGAAGATGTTGGGGGTCTGGTTGGTTGATATTATTGTTCTTCCTATGGGGTTGCGAACCCCTTCAGCTCCTTCAGTCCTTTCCCTAACTCCTCCATTCTTCTTAGCTAAGGAGTGTAGTGTGAGCTAGCTCTAATTATCTTAGTTAAGGAGTGTTACGTGAACTACCTCTATTCATCGTAGCTAAGGAGTGTTCCAGATTGTTGAATACTTAACTTTAAAACCAAGTCACATGTCACAGTTGGAGGCAGTTTCTCTGTTTCAAGGGCAGATTTTACCTACCAGCCTCTCAAGCTTTCCCTGCCTCGGAGGCATTAAGCATGCATGTTGGGAGCTGTCAGTCACTAGATAAAGTGGGGCTGGCATGGGACCAGCAGAAAATATGCTGGACGTCTACTTCTTACAGTTATGGAGAATTCTGTTCAACCCTAATCTTGGGACTGTTGACTCAAGAGTGATAAAAACCAGCCAGGACACACGTACTGGTAGAGGACAGAGTCCATGTGCAGGTCTTCACTTGAACAATTTTGTACATCACTCGATTTGGTGTTCATGAGTTTTCTTTTCTTTTGTAATTTATAACTTTCCTTTTAAAAAGTACTATAGATCATATATTTGGGGAAGCAGTCTTTGATTATGTACAGAGTTCCATGCTCTCTAGTATGCAGTTTTTTAAAATACATCATATTGTACTTGCAATTCTGATATTTATAGTTTGTTTTCCTTTAATAAAAGAAAGTGAGGGAAAAGAAAAAGAAGGCATAGCAATTCAAAATAAAAGAATAAGTTTGAGAGAGATTCACAGTATGAAATCAAGGAGACATTAATTAAAACTATACATTCCTGGGGTGGAGGTAGCTCTCAAATTTTAATCCAGAATGCCTTTGTAAGCTCACCTAACCTATTTAATTGAATGAATAACGTTCAGAAATAGGCCTTTGATTTGACCAACAATCTTTTAGCTTTGGTAAGATACTGCATCACACTTTCTATGCCAATCACTTACCTTAAGATAAAGGGAACAGATTCTTTATGATTTATATTCCCTCCAAAAGTACTCAGTGTCTTGGAACAAAGCTTTAGAATGAAGGCCTCACTATACACTTCTTCATAATGTCAGCAGAGATGATCACAACAAAACTCCAACATTTGTTGAGGACTTGTGTTGAGCTAAGAGCTGTGGCAGGCTCTTTCTATTCTTGTATTTTTCACTGCATGCAGCATACTGGGGGGGATAGATAACCTTGTCCTCTTAATAATATTATAAATGTGTACTTTTCTGGTCTAATATATTTGATATCAGAATGCAATGTACAACTTATAAGAGTATTACTTATTACTCTTATAAGTATTACAACTTATAAGAGTATTATTTCATAATACCTGTTTCTAAGATGTTGTATTTTACAATTGATTGTGTCTTTGAAGCAAAAAGATTTCTTTTTTATCTTAGATGGTGAGATTGAGGCTCACGATAATGAGACTAACAGAAGTACCCTGAGCTTTGCTTCATAAGACAGTCTCCTACTCTAGTGTTTGGGGAAAAAAATGTGTTGCTAACACACAAGTCATATTCCCTTTTGCTTAGATGTCCTATGTATTAAATATTAATAAGATATTAATTTGAATATTAATATTATATAAATATTAATATTATATAAATATTAATATAAGTATTAATAAGAATGTGTGTGTCACTGTTGCTAATCTTTATGGTGAAGTGTGTGTGTGTGTGTGTGTGTGTGTGTGTGTGTATAACATCTTTTTGATGTTAACTATTGACATTACCAATCTTATCTTTAGGATAAGAGCATATTGAGTTCAAAGATATATAAAAAGGAACTTGACCTAAATACACCTGGATGACAGCAGAATTTTCCCTAGACTCTCAGGATCTTAAAAGTCTGAGTCTTTACAAGGAAATAGGGTTGTAATTATTAACCATTGATTATGAAGCAAATTCATTGAAACTTAAGTGCAGTATTCTTTGACTCCCAGTGTTTGTAACTAAACTGCTAACCTTGGATAAATATAAGATTATGTTACTAATCCAATGGCATTTAGAACAAATTAGCCATCAAATCTGCCACTTGTTAGTATTGGAAAGTTCTGAAGTATATTAAAATTACTTCATTTTCTATATTTCTTTAAGACAGAACCTTGGATCTTTTTATAGGTCAGAGTTATTTCCAAGCAAGTTAATCAGTAACACAGTAATTGCCCATGATATCAAGTCAGTCCTATCATTTGATTCCAGTTTCAAATTCACCTAGTAGAAAAGACTGCTGGTCTTTGTAGATAACATTTGATTCGGGAAGCAAAACCCTTTATTGTATAGTTACATTCTGTCCATGGCAGTCAGTTGCCTGTTAATCCTTTCTGACTCTGCTTTTTAATGAGAAATAGGTATTACAAAATTCATCCAGGCTAATGAAAAAAGGTACAGGCATGTTGTGTATGCTTGACACTTGCCTTTCTTCTTCAATGGTGGTCTGATCAAGCAGCTTTAACATGGAAGTGCAATGGAAAATTATGTGTGGTAAAATTTGAAATGGCCTATTAGTCAAGGTCATGCCAAAAAAAAAAAAAACTTAACTAGAAGCCTCCAAAGGCTTTAATGAAAGGAGAGACACAGAAGAAGGTTGGGTGTGATTGACTTCACCAGCAAGAAAAGTTTAGGTTCATGATCACTATGATCACTGTGTTTAGGCTCATGTACTATCATTACCCCTGGGACTGAAGTCACTATGGGAAGAAATGACATTACTGTAGCCCTGGGCAACTGAGAACCATGGCAGAGGTTCCATGTCAGAAGTGACCCAGGCCCTTCTAGAAAGCAGATGAATGGGAAAGATATCCTTGACTTCTCTTTCAACCTTCTTCTTCTTCTCCATTGTTCAAACCAAAGAAAGTGAGACATAAAATGAATCTGAAAACTGTGCCCACGTCACTCAGCTTCATGAATATAGAGCTGGGTATAGGGCCAACCAAGAAAGAACTACCCTAGATTAGAAATGCTATTTTAAAACTCAAATTCTGCCAAGAGAAGGAAGGGAGAGAGATAAGGAGAGAGGAGAGTGGCGGGAGAGAGACAAAGGTATATTTATTTAAGGAATTCAGAGCCCTGACCTCATTTGATCTTGGATTAATATCTACTTTCTGATTATTTTCTTCCAAGTGTTCTGTAGGCACCTGGGAACAGCCAAGAGAATTTCTTGTCAGCTCAGCCTGTCTTAGTCCTAAGGTCTGTATGTAACTGTAGAACCAGACCCCTACATTTCTGCCCAGTACAGAATATCCGAAGAGGGAAAAAAAAGTAACAAATAAAAGTCTGAGACTCTCACTAGAAAGTACTATAGGTAGCAATGGAGTGACTGTTTGATAAGGAAGTCCACCACAGGCAGATACATGAAAATGATTTGCAAATGTTTTCACACGTGTATGATGTTTTGACCCACACATCTGCTGAACCCTGGAAGCTTTATTTGCAAGCATGACTGACATAATGGTTTTTTTTAATGAATTGTGAACCCCAAAAGAGGATAAATTGTCTATAAATGTGGTATTATACATACTATCCATCTCCCAAAAGGGAGCTTTTTTGTTTTGGTTTTGATTTCATCTTGGTGTTGGTTACCCACTTGGAAAAGAAAATGAATATTTAGAAACGAAAAAGAAGGAGGCGTGGAAAGTTGTTTCTGCCATTAAGAGCCCTTGCCATTTCTTTCAGAGGATTAGAGTTTAGTTCCTAGTACCCACATCTGATCCAGCTCCAGGGAAACCAATACCTCTTCTTGCCTCTAGGGGCACCCTTATGCATATGCACACACATAAAGGCAAACACACATAGACATGGAAAATAAATCTTTAAGAAAAGGAAAAAATAACAGCACCATGTGGCGAAATTTACATCTATACATTTTCACTTGTTATACACAGTTTATTGAAGACAATATTGCTCATCTGTCCTCTGGCATTTGTGACTATATAAGTGATCCTGCATCGCAGATTTTTCCATGGTTTATTGTTGTAATATTTTGGATCTTTTGCTTCATGATACATTTGCCTGGAAAATTGTCAACCCAGATGAATTCCAAGTCTCTTCCTACATCATGCTAATTTTTTAATGTTCAATATAATGAGGGAAATGTGAACTATAATGACTTGTTTTGTGATTATGACTCCTAAATATATTGGGTTGTTTGTTGATAATTTCTGACATCTCTCTCATATTTTTCTATTTGATTCTCTTTTCCACTCTCAATTATTTTCCATCCCCTCCCCAATCCTCAAGTTTCTCTTACTTTCTACATTTAGCTCTGTGAACTTAACCTTTCTTACAAATTAGAAGTAATCAGAGGTGTACCTGCAAGCTCCTTCTACCACACCTCTGCGTGTTCGATTCCAGGCATCCAAATGCCTTCTTTTTCTCTTGTTGACAGAGGACTTCTATAAGATATCAACATCTGAATGAGACTCTTACTCTCGTTCTTGCTTTATACTTAGGGACACTAAACTCAATCATTCTTTCCCTCAGCTTACATCATTCCCTCCACATTGTCCCAGACTTCATGCAAACATGCTATTGTGTCTCTATCTAATCTTATAAAAAGCAAATACATAATTGTTGATTTGGTTTTTTTCATTAGCCCTTGCCCTACTTTTTCGTTCCTACTTTCTTCAGTAAAACCTTTTACTTCATCTATATGGCTGATTATGGGGCAGAGGTGAGTTGTGCTTAATTATTGTAATATTTACTTGCTTAACCCCTTTAGAAATGCTGAACAATATTTTTATCATATTTGATCCATTTTATTTGTTCACTTAAAGTGAATCCACTTTATTTGTCTCTGAGATTCCACCTTTCTGTGAGTCTCCCCTGTGGGACCGTGAAGGACAGCCTGGTTCCTGGTTGAGCTAAGGCTAGAAACCCTGGTGACCCTAAAGGGACGATAGACATTTCAACTGATTCCCTGGCACCAGGCCCTGTCACTGGCTGCAGCTCTTCATAGATTTGTGGCTTTCAGTCACATAAGGGCAATGCCCCAAGCCCCTCCACAGGTAAAGGACATGACCTGTGGTCACGTAGTCTCAAGGCTCCCCACAGGTTCTCGCCCTAAGTTCCCTTCCATGTTTTATTCATTATTTCTCCATTTTTTAGGATAATGCAGAAATATTAAGCCTCAAATATCTTTGTCCCTCCCTCCCTCTCTTTCCTTCTCTCTCCCCCTTCCTACCTCCTTTCTTTCCTTTCTTTCTTCTCTTTTTTTTCTTACTTTTTTTCTTTCTTAAGCCTTTACCACAATAAGCACTCTCTGCCTCATTCCAGAAAGGCAAGCTCTGCAATAATAATTTTAAAAGAATCAAGTTACTAGAATTGTAATAGTAGTCTATGCATTAGCTGTTAGTAAGTTACTAGGAGGAAAAATTAACAATTTTATTAGACACCGAATAGATTATTCTTGTAGCTTTAGACAGTTTATGGGCCCAAATCCTTCAACTTCACTTCCCTCCAACTCTAGAAATGTCTATTCATCTACCTTCTTGATAACTCTACATAAATGCCTCAGATGTAATCTTACTCAAGCTGAATCCATCACCCACCTGTCTAACTCATCATTGAGTCATTTAGACCTCAGTTGATAACAGTCCATTCTTCATTTGCTTACGTTAAAATGTTGAGATAGTATCTGGCACCTTTCTGTGTCCTATTGCCTAAGACCCATTTATAGGCAAATCTTGGCCACTCCCTGCCATTTCCATCACTCAAACCTTGTTCCCAAGCCACCATTCTCAGTCACATGGCTTACTGCAAAGGCTCTTGAGTATTCTATATTCTGTGCTTCCTTGTGATTTCATTCCTTCAATCTTCAGTTCATTTTGAGTACGTCACATAATTTTACACCTCCATTCAAAGGCCTCTAGGATGCCCTATAAGGCCTTTACTAATCAGACTCTATGTAAGTCTTGACATCATATGGATAACCATTTCTACTGTGACATTGTTAATGTGGCCTTCTAAAGCAATGGTTCTCAACTTGTAGGTCGCAACACCTACAGGGGTGGACGATCAGATATTTACAATATGATTCATAACAGTAGCAAAATTACAGCTGTGGAGTAGCAAAAAAATAATTTTATAGTTGGGGATAGGGGATCACCACAACATGAGGAACTATAGTAAAGGGGTTAAAGCATTAGGAAGGTTGAGAATCACTGTTCTGAAGCCTAGAGTTCTATAAAGTATATTCTTAAAGTAATAGAGATTATGAGAAAATTAAAACTGGGACAAATCACTTGCACCTCACAAAATATTATTTTTAAAACATAAACAGCAGAATCCTGGAAATGCCTGCTGAAGAGCCCAGACAATAATGATCGAAGGAGATCTAAATCAGTGAGTTTGCTCTGAGGTAGAACAGAGCAGTCTTCCTAGAACAGAGAGCTGTGGCAAGTCAGAAGAAGATACCTTACTGAAGAGAAAGTTCTGAGTTTAAGTGCACACTTTACATCCTCCTAAATAAAGTCATAGAGAGCAGCCAACCTTAAGACTTTCCTCTTTTCAGTTAAGCTTCTAATTTCACTGCTGTTCTGACTTCTCTTTCCTAAGAGCATTCTTCTTTTCATGTTATAGCAACATCATTCCGCTATTTGCCTATAGCATCTGAGTTAACTTTTACCTGTGTCGTAATTCAATAGCCTATCAGTAATGAGTAGTAGATGAGTACTACAGAAAAAATTAAAAACAGTGTCTTCACCCACCCACAGCATTCCTACTTCCTGTCGCTGTTTATTTTTCTCTGTAGTATTTCTATTACTCACTTACTGGCTGACCCACTTCCAGAAGTACGTATATGATGGAATAGCACAGATTGAGAGGACATTTCTGTTTGGTTTAGTTTGGTTGGGTTTGTGTCTTTGTTTCTGTTTTCTGTTTTTTGCTTTTGATTGTTTGTTTCCTTCCTTCTTTCAATTTGTTTTATAGCTGGACTAAAGCCCAGCATGTGCAAGACATTTAATAAATGTTGAACCGATGAATGAAACTTCAACTACAACAGAATTCATCTGTTTCCTGCTTATCTAGAGAACAGTTCATCTTCCTGGTTTGTTTTTGGGGGTTTGGATTTGTTGGTTTGATTGTTTATTTGTTTGGTTTTTTTCCTGATTCTGTTTGTATGTTAAAGAGGCTTTTAGTAAACCTGACTTTTTGTCTTCTTTAGTGTATACGATAGCTTGGATAGGGAGTGTTCTCCCTGACCTCAAAGTCGTGTGTGTTAAGGTTTTTGCACTCAGAATGGCTTTTGTGGTGGAAACTTTGAGAAGCAGGACTTGGTGGAAGGTGCACTGGGAGAATGCTCTTAGGTCACTGAGCATGCCCTTGCATGGCACACCGACCTGTCTGATGGAATCAGCAGTCTGTTCTATCACATGCTCTCACTGTGATGTGCGTCTTACCGCCTGCCCAATGTAATGGTGCCAATTAATTATACTGGGTACTTTTCTAATGATGCTTTGATCATATAATCTAACCAGACTTTGTTCTTACCACTTCTCTCAATAATTTTTGGCTTTGCAAAACTGTCCACTGGAAGCCTGTATGACCAGAGAACATACTCTGGGCTCTACACTTGGATAAATGACTGACTAAAGACCTACGAGTTCATATCTGTAAATGAACTTCACATATTAATTTCTAGACTTGTCTCACAGTAAAACTTCAACATCCAAGTCCCATAGGAACTTGTCCCATTAGGAGTGGGCTCTAGAATCTCTAAACAGATAAATGTGGAGTGAGCAGATGCTTGTTTTCTGTCTTGGATTAAACATCCTGATACATTCTCTCTCTGATCTTAGGTTCCTTCCCCCATTCTGATTTATCTTTGGAATTCTGAAGGTATCATCCCTTTTACTCTCAAAATACTTTTTCATCATCCTGAGGCTCTTGCATTGATGTTCTGAACTACTAATGGAAGTGAACTAAAGTTGAATTTGGGAAATTCTTAGTCAGGCTGGTAATAAAATCAGTTCCCTGATACAGAGTACCAGCCCTGCCATGGAGGGCTTGTTATGAAAACATTCTCTCACATTCCTGGGTCTCATGTGACTAACAAGCAAATTGCTAGAGATCTTAACTTTAAGAAATGTGCCTTTAAGTGAAAGTCCAATTAGTTGTAGGTTATTATGTTGAAGAATATATCCTCTAAGGTGCTTAAGTCATGCTTCCTATGTATGTGATAATAGGCATACAGTTTCTGCCTTGTAATCCCAATGGCTTTGTAGAGAATTTGGCCTATAATCTTCTCCTCTACCCTCATCATGAGGTCAGTTGTCTTTGGTCACTTCACAGCTCATTAGCAGCCCAAATAGAAGGAGAGGAAATAGATGAGACAAAATTTAGAAGTATCACAGGTTATTTCCTGGGAGTTCTGATAAAAAGGCTTAGCTGAAGAGATGAAAACTTAATTAGAGGCCTTGGCTGTGACTGTAGAGTTCTCTGTCATTGTCATTCTCATCTTTCCTTATCGATATCCTTATTTCTAGATATTAGGCATGAGTCAGCTGTGAACATTAATGAAAACAACAAGAAAAGCATTAATTCTCCTGGAGATCTTTGAAAAGTTATCTATCACATACTGCAAAGCAAACCAAAAAAAAAAAAAAAGTGAAATTTACAGCCCCTAGAATTTTGGTTTCCTAGTTCAAAATAAGAAATTATTTAGCCTCAATTTGTTTAAGTGCTAAAATTGCCTCCGAGTTTCTAGGTTCTGTGTGTGATGCCTACATCTGAGCTTCTAGGTGTGGGTCTCCAGACCAGATTTTTTTTTCTATAAATCTCCCAGGAGCAATAATGAGAGTAGCAGATAACGATGGGAAAATAAATCCCCATTTCCCACTATTCTGAGGTTTTCAGTCTTTTTCCTTTGATAGCCTAGATTCTCTTTGCTTCTATAAAAATGTATAACTTTCAAAAAAAAAGTTTTCCATAGGTTTATTCTAACTCTCTGCCCAAAGACATGGTTGGTTCAAGATATGAGAAAAAGGAAATATTCAGAAATATACAGAGATTGATAAAACTGGAAAATCCAGAACTAGATGTTGTGTTTGAGAAATGCAGATAAAAGATCAGGGCGCGACCAAAGTGAGATGGGAACTTTGGACAATGACAAGACAGGAATTTCTGATCAAGTAATGCCAAGACCTGATTCAGGAAATCAGTAAGGACATTGGGGGAAGGATTGTGGTCATTGTAGAATAAGTGGGAAAGTGTGTGGAAAGACGAAATTGAGTGAGAATTACTGGAGACCGTCTTTAAGTAGTGTGCCCCAACTTCAACCTGATAAAGGAACTGTATAAACGCATTAGACATTTTTTTTGTCACTGTGATAAAGTATCTGATAGAAGCAACTTATGGGGCGAGGGGTTTACTTTGGCTAGCAGTGTGAAGAGATGTAGTCCATCATGGTAGAAAAGGCATGATGCTGGGCAGCTCCGTGGCAGCAGGAGCATGCAGCAGCTGCTTGTTACATGGTGCCAACAAAGAACCTGAGAGACAAGTCAAAGGCAGAAACATCTATAATCTTACAGCCCTGCCCTTAGAACCCTTATCTGGTGGGTAGGCTCCATGTCCAATAGGTTCCTCAGCCTCCCAGAGTAGTGCCATCATCTGGGGACTAAGTGTTCAATCACATAAGTACCATGTAAAGAAAGTCAAGTTCTGCTGCCAGGTTTAGCCACAGCCTAGTTCCCTAGGACCACAGCTGCAGGATCCCCAAGTGCTTGCCTGGTTAGCCCTGGAGAAAACATTTCCCTTATCATCTTTGCTCTAGCAGGGTGTCCTTGAAGCTCAGACTTCTCAAGTCCTCTTTCTTCAGGCTTTCCTCTATTCAAACTATTTTTAAATTTTATTTATTCCTTGAGAATTCCTTGCATGTATATTTTGATCACACCCACTTCTCACTACACCCTCTCCAATGCCTCTCTGATCATTCCTGGTCCCGCATACCCTTAATTTGCATTATTGTGCAAATTAAGACCTAGATAGGTAGGGTCTTGCCATATGGGTGGGGTCTTGCACTCAGTATACCATTTCCATTGTACTGGTTCATATTTCAACCTTTCGTTTTAATGCTACTAGTTTCCTTAACAAATGCTGGCATTGTTTGCATCCACTCATCCTTGCCTACAAGTTTATCTGTTTTCACACTACAAGATGCACATCTCATATCGTTCTGTTCTGCTTCTCACTTTAGTAAACCTCACTAAAATTATTGAGCAATAACCATGCCAGAATTTAGATGTTAAGCTGTCTCAAAATTTTTTTTCACCAAACCACTTAGTCTATTACTTTTGAGTTCCACCTCAGTCAAGATTTCAGGACACAAATAGAACACAGCGTGATCCATTTCTATAACAGGAGTAGCCTCTAGCTAGTACTCAATAAAGTCCTTATTCCCCTGAAATCTTCTGAGTGTTGCCTTCACTGTCTTTTTTAATCTTTATTCTGCTGGTCTCTCACGAGAGTGACACATTAAGTTCTGCTTGTGGTATTGAATGGCTTAGGCAGTCTACAGCACCATCTCTTGCAATATCCTTCCCCTAAACCAGTCCCACAGGCTTATGAACCATATAGTCAAATTTATGACAGCCCATTCTCTATATTACTTACTCTACTTCTCACTGTAATGAAACATCTGAGAACAGTGACTAGAGAAAATAAAGGCTTTGTTTGGTGGAGTAGGTGGGCTGGCTCCCTGGCAAAGGAAGCCTGCAATAATTGCTTGTATGGATCACCAACCAGGAATCAGAGAGGCTCAGGTTGAACCCCTAAAGCCCTTTTTCTGCCAGCTGTGTTATACATCTAAAGAGTCTTGCAGTCTCCCCCACAAAAAAGTACCACCAGTAGATTGGGAACATTTACACTGCATTTATACCTTAACAGCAAGGTGTCTTGATTCAATCTCTGACCTCTGATTAGACTTCTGAGGATCTTTTTTGACATGTTTGATGAAGAAGAGCATCCAAGACAGGTGGTGCTAACAACTACGATCTTAAAGCAATCTCCTGAGAGGTGACAGGAAAGGGCCTTTGAACAAGGGTACTGATGGAAATTGTTGAAACTGATTATGCCACCGATTATATAAAGCAAGATACAGGCTTAAACAGAATGTGGTGCCTTACACATGATAGCCCCTTGATACAAATATGTCAAACATGCCTTTGCTGCTGTTTTTTCTGTATTTCATCACATTTCCATGAATACTCTAAGCCTGATTCCTCTCCAAAAAAATAAAGGAATAGCCATCAAGGAAAATAATTGCAAATCCAGAAAGTAACTTTGTCTTTCTGGATAAGTCTTTCCCTCCTAGTTTATTTTGGCATAGGCAAAGCCTTTCATGCAGATAGCTACTGTTTACAACTGCTAGTGATGTACTTCAGGCAGAATTTGCTACTGTTTACACTTGTTATCATGCTTCTCTGTCTTCATCTTCCTGAGTCTTCTCTTCCTGTTGTTAAATATTGCCATCTTACCAATAAACCCAGCTTCCTGAGCCGCTGTACTTCGTTTGTTTCAGTGTTCATACTCTGTGTCATCTGAATTGGGTTGGCTTTCATAGCCTCAGGCATTATTCAGATGGAGGGAGGGTGATGATGGGCACAAGTTGAGCGCTTACCTAATGAGTGTGTGTTTGCCAGTAGCTTTAATTGGGATCCCAGTTTCACACTGTTGGATAAGGTCTGCATCCTGTTGGAACCCAGTCTTGAATTAACGCTGGGTGGCTATAAAAGAACAGGCCAAGAATTTTGCACTTCTCTCCACTGCAGCTGTTTATTTAGCTGGGGATATTTAGTGGGTGGTCCAGTCTTCCAATCTGCACAACCAGGAAGAGCAGGGTATAGTTGTAAATAGAATAGAGCATAGTTGCAGTCTCTGATAAAAGGAAGGCTGGAGCAACCTTGCCTTCTCGTCTGCTTTATCAATACTGAGTTAGTCCATTAGGTATGCTACTCTTGAAAAAAGTTACTTTCTTAGCCTTCACCTCATCAAGCTATTTAATTTAAATCCAAATCCTTACCCCTGTAAAAATTCTACTTGTTCACAGAAACAAAGAACGATAATAAATGGTTCCAAAGACCAAGCTTTTATTTGGTTTATTTTGGAGTATGGGTACAGAGAATAACTGTGACATTTAAGAAGCGAGATTTTTGTTTTTATTTACTTTTTGCCATTTGTTGGGGTCATTATTGCCTCTAGTTAGTATTTTGATCCTGCTTTCATCAGTGGACCTCATTGCAGAAGAGGCAAGACTTAAGGTGGAGAGAGTAATGCAGACAACCTCAACCAAGTGTTCTGTCAATCAGCTACCTTTAAAACCAACTATGTAGCAGTTTGATGAAGCAAGAGTTGGGGTTTTCTCAAGTGTATCAGAAGCTAACTGCATAGATATCGGTGCTAATTTCCTACTTAGAACCTATAAACACTCCATATCCATCATAAGTGCAACTCATAGGATACCAAAGAGACTAGACAGTACCGTGGCTTTCGGTGACCGTGGGTCAGGCAGGCTGCCTAGAATCCTGGCTCAACTACTTCCCAGCTGTGTAGCCTTGGGTACCAGGGTGCCCTGCTCTGCAACATGACATACAACATGAACACCTGTAAATATTTACACATCCTGCCAATCAAGTGCAAACAACTAAGTTTCAAAGTTTGCCCCAACCACCTGCCCATAAATCCATGGGCTGTGCCAGTCTCTTCACAAGGGCCAGCAGAAAATTGGCCAGGATACAAGTATGATCTTCTTCTTCATGAGGTTCAATACATAAAACCAGCTTAGAGTAGGTCTGACCTTGGGAACAAATAGAGAGACACAATAGGAAAAAGAGAAGGAAGAAGACTGGTTTGGGGCTGAGTAATGGAGAGAGGACTTAAGAAGGAAAAATGTAAAAATCTCGAATTTGGGATGGCCACTGTTTGTTTTTCTTGAGGAGAGATATATGTCCATGCTGAAGAGAGTTTGAAACTGCCTAAAATTTGTCAGCAAAAAGACCAGAACTTACACTTGAAGCAGAGATGTTGGCTTGAAATGACGTTTGTCCTGGTTAATTGCCTGGTGTGCCTTTTGCTGAAGCTGGCACAGTCAAAACATTTATAGACAGGTGGTTGGGGCAAACTTTGAAACTTGGCTGTTTGCACTTGATTGGCAGAATGTGTAATTATTTACAGGTGTTCAGTAAAGACGAACCTATTTTAGGGGAGAGGAGATAAAGTGTAATATTTGAAAGTGTTTTTCAAGTGAACTAGTCTGGCATTCATTAGAGTACACAACATAGCATGTAACACCAGACTGACTGGTTAGGGAATTTATTATTTAGAACTACATCTTCTCAAATCAAAAACGGAGGGTTGAGCAAATGCAGTTCAGGAAAGACAATGATGAGAATTTTCCTTAGATGATATTTTCACTTTGAAAGCCTGAACTGAGACTTTATTAAGAGAAACTGAACTTTGAAATAAACAACTGCTGGATGACGAGATGAGGGATTTGTTGTGATGACTATGACTATAATGTTCAACCCAGTCATAGTTGAAAGAATTGTATGATATTGGCATTGGCATGGTTGAACCTTGGAATAAAAAGTCAGTGAACTAGGATCCATGTATAAACCAAAACTATGGTCCACATCTTTGATGGTTCATCACTTTCTTATGATTGGTTCCTACTGCTACTGCTCTAACTAAACACGGTGTAAAGAAAACAAAGAGAAATATTCTGCATTCATATTGCATTTGGACACCTGTAATAAGTTTAATATAAACTTGTCCTAAGCCCAGTTGTATAGGAACTCTCATGTGTTTCTACTAGAACTCTTTATTCAGAGCAGTAGTCTGTCACTCATAGCAGATGTGTTTTCCATTATTAAAATATTGTGTCTTCAGGGGATGCTGTGAATTCAGAAAGTTTGTGTGCTGTCTCCGTGCCTTGTCTGTTGCCATTGCAGGATCCAATGACACAGTGTGGGTCTTGTTTCCTAATAGTCTTTCATATGTTCCAGAATATGCTATGTCCATTTAAACAAACGGCAGGCTTCCTTCTGTTTTCTGATCTTCTTATTGAATTGTTATCTACCAGGTTGAAGTTTAGAAATGAAGGATGATTATAATTTTCTTCCATCCATCTCTTCCCTTTCTCTCCTTAAAATTAGTATTTGGATCTATGATACTACTAATTCACAATATTATACATATGGTGCATTGTAATAGTAATTACTAATGGTACTAATAGTTCTAGTTAATGTATTCTAATATCTGTGTGGATATACATATACAGAGAAAGGTATTGATTGGTGAATACTTTGGCTGGTTATTTATTAACATCAACACTTCTTTATATGTGTCATTGCCCCCACCCCCACCTCATTCCCTTTGCAGCCCAAATAGCATAGGCTTATTAGGATTTGGGGAAAGCATATACTTTGAAAACAGCATCCTTTCTTTTGTAAGTATGGATGACACATGAAGAAAAAACATTAGAGGAACTCATTTCCTTTTGCTAGAACTCTGGGTAAAGCAGTACTCATGGAGAAAAGAGCTCAAACAGAGGCAAAAGCAACCAAACTTTCTTCTGGCAGAGTTGGTCTCCTCATCAGCAGGTTTTCCTTGCCTCTGAGAGGCACTTTGGGGACAACTAAAGCCCCCAGGTTCTCTGACAGAGCTAGCTAATGATACTTATCTATCTCCCTGTCTTCGGTGAGTAGAATGGTGCAAGCCCACGTTTTACCCTCCTGCCACCCCCATTCAGCCTAGATGGATAAATCTAATGGAAGGCTGTGAGAGAGTTTGGCATCCACACCAAGACAAATTGATATCTGATCCACCCACGGTAGTAATGTAACAAAATGAAGCAGGATGATTCTTGCAGACTCTGAAAATACAAATACCAGTAAAACCCAAAACTGAAGGATACACTTGAAAGTCAAAACAAAAAGAAGTACTAGATTCTCTGTTGGTCATGGGACTGATTCTTGGCATTCAAGGAACCAGGAGGCTCTTGTGGTCTAATCTGGAAAGAGTCACTAACTTGTTGTGTCACCTTGGCAAGTGGGTAGTACTCCTTGGGCTGCAGAGCTCCGTCCAGCTGCTGGACGGGATGAAAGCAAGACCTCACTGAAACCAGATGCTGCCTCCCCGAGAAGCCTTCAGCAATAAATAATATCATATATACTTTGTTCCTGGCGCAGATGCTGAACTGTTATAACCCCTGTTTTCACTTGCTTCTAAATTTCTGGAAATTTCTCCTTTGGGCTTGGATTTTTCCATGCTTGTCTTCTGCCCAAAACTTTTTTGGAAAGTTTGACCAATATTTCATTTAGCTGTTTTTCCTGAGTGATCGAAGAGTATGGACAAGGCATTGTTTTTTAAAACATAAAATGATTTAATTTTTTTCTTATATATTTCAGTAGGGGGTAGGCAGAGATGACTGAGCTTCTAGATTTAAAGTATTAACAGCCAGTAAAAGAATTTGGGAAGTGGAAAAAAATGGCTCATCTGTTAAGAGCACTTGCTACTCTTCCAGAGGACCTGAGTTTGGTTCCCAGTATGTAGGCCAGGTAGCTCACAACCATCCATGACTCCATTTCCAGCAGATCCAATGGCTTCTGCAGGCACCTGCACATACATGATACACACACATACACACACATCACACACACATCACACACACACACATACACACACACACACATCTAAAGAATTATGGTATGTTTAAGAATATTAAAAAAAATTTAGGTCACAGTATAGTCTTCCCTTCCAACAAGATCACACATAAATAGGCAGTATTATTAAAGACTTCACCTTAAGAGCTTCCAGTGTTAATAAAGTGATCCTGTAGGTTCTGCCACCCATTCCTTAGTTACCAAGAAGCAACTTGAGCGATCATAATTTGTTACCTTTTATAACTGCTTGTTTTCTGCTTGAACACATGATTTCTAAGAAGGTGACATGGTAAAGTGCTGTCGTTTTGATTAGGATGAACTATTTCTTTTGACTGACCTTCAGAGAACCCTGTAATGCTTATACTAGATCATGGATCGCTTGTGATACAAGCATGCTGTGTGCTTGTTTGAAGACTTAATCACATCTATGTTGTCACTAAATTAAAAATTCCATTTTAGCAGGGCCTATCTATGTCTCTTTCCCTTACTACTGTACCTGTAGTACTCAGCTCGGTACTTTACATAGTACTGAGTACTGAGTACTAGACTCAGTACATAGTAAGAACTTATTGTTGAATAAAACTGTAGGATACTAATCTGCTTTCTACCACTATATTAAAATAAGTGACATAGATATACAAACTAAGGGAAGGTTTATCTTGGCCCATGTTTGTAGAGGTTCAAGTCCAAGATCAGATAGCCTCATTGGTTTGGGCTGATGGCAAGAACAATATGTCAGAGAACACAGCAGCAGTACATGTCAGAATAGAAGCTCTGCTCACATCTCATGCCAAGACAGGGAGAAAGGAAAATACTGAGGTCATAAGATGTCTTTCAAAGTCACTCTGCTAACTATACAAAGACTTCCCACTGGGTTTCGCCATCTAAGGATTCATGTAACCCCAGTATCCCCTCCTTGGGGTCCAAGCCTTTACGTATTGTCCTTTGAGGGAAAGTCATCCAAAACATAACACACTGGTGCAATTATTATTGTTAGACTCTGTTTATAGCTTTGTCCACCCAAACATGAATGCATTCAATAAACATCATTGAGCGTCTGTCTATTCATGTAATAATTAATAAGTGTGCTGAGAATGTGTCTTTGTTTTGCCAGATCACAGAAATTCTTGACAACTTATACTTGAAAACAAAATAATTGGACTATTTTAGCATCCTTACTTACCTATAATTAAAATATTAGGCAATCAAATAAAAACTAATGCCAGGGAATTTATCACTTCCTGAGCTTCTATTAAGTGTCTGGTTCTTCGAAAAATGCTAAGAAGAGATAAATGAATAAGATAGTCTCAACCAGGAAGCTGTTTATATGTTAACCATAGCAAAAGAACAAATTCTATAGTATTTGTTACACAAGGTGGAAGATGAAGAGTAACATAGGGTCAGGGTGTCAAGAACTAGTGAGAGATCATTGCGCTACAGGATACCATGTGGTCTTGTGCACTGCTGAAGATTCTGGAAAAGCTCCAGAATGTAGCTGAGCGGTGATTTGTAGTTCCTTTTATAGTCACAACGTGTTGCCATGTACTCAGTGCCTTCAACGTCTAGAACCTTGTCAAATCTATTACTGCTGGAAAATCAACTGGAATGAGCCTTTAGCTTTTTACATCAATGTCCCTAATCATTACTATTATGTACATAATGCCCCCAAATAACTTGATACTTTGGCAATCATGGGTACTTGAGAGTTCTCAATTTCATTGGTCTGCCTCAACTTTTGAGAATATGTTATAGTGGTTTCTGCATGCATACAGTTGACAGTCTTAGAGATACCTCTTATTCTGGAGCCTGCAGCTACAAGTGCTAAGGCCAGCCAGCTTTTCAGGATTGAACTCATATTTTTTGATTCTAGATCTTTCAGTCACCTGCTACTCTGTCCTGCAGATGTAATTTAGAATTCTACCTCACAGATTAAGATCGTTCATGGTGCAGATCTTCTCTGAACTGTTAATAACTGATATTTTTTCCAGATTTACAGTTTCCCTTGCTAATGATTTTCATCTGCCAAAGAGATTATCTGCTTTAAAAGCAGATCACTGAAGACTGTTTTGGCACATGCTTTTCTTACTGCTTAAGTTTATTTTGATTTAGTTTAGTTTCTTTGTCTTTACAACACCTATTTTGGAAAGAAGAGAAGAAATAATTCTTTTTCTGTTTTAGAAAAGGAAGATATGACTTGGGTTGAGGCAGTAGTTACATAAAAGAGAAGCATGTACACTAGAACTACATCAATAACCAGAGGAGTTTTTGGAAATAGTTTGAGGCAAAAGGTTTGGCACACTCATGGATTCTATTAGCTAATTTAAAAATAATTTTAAGAAGCTTATTGTGTTCCCTAAATTTCAGATTTTTAGCCAAATAGAAAGGCTAAAGTCATGGTTTTCTTCTGCTTGACTTTTTGGGTGTTATTAATTTATAAGTAGAATTTTGTATTGGAGAACACAGAAGGACTTTTGTACAGTTTTTGAGCCAAAATAAACAGTCCATTGTTCCATGGTTTTGTATTGCACACAGGAAAACATTATTGTCATTATTTTATGAAATGAATACAGATTATCCGATTTGCAAGAGAAGGCCAGTGGTTAGTTGAGACATTCGGGGTATGAGAGGTGGTGACTGCCAAATTTCCATCAACACAAGAAAAAGCATTCATATATCAAAGTATTTTTCTCATTTATTATGTAAGGAAATTAGGCTTGTTAGTACACACCAGCATAAGTGTCACAGATATTTTCCATTTTTAGTAGCCTGTTGAAATACTATCTTTTTCTTTGAAGATTAAAGGGGCCATAAGAATATAGGTATATCCAGTTTTCATAGATTTATTTTTCTATTATTTTATTACATGCTTTCTCTCTATTAGCCATATTGAAATGAACCTATACTTATCCACAAGGTCAATAACTTCTGCTTATCTTCAATGTTTTTATCTTTTTTAATCTTTTATTGAAACTAGATTTTTCTTCTCACATAATATATCTCACACCTTGTTTCCCTCTCTCTATTCCTCCCCTCCTCTCTGGATCCACTCCCTTCCTATCTCTCATTAAAAAGGAATGGGATGCTAAGAGATAATAATAATATACAGTTAGATAAAACAGAAACTATCACATCAGAGTTGGACATGACAAACAAACAGATGTTGTTCTTCTGATTTGGGTGTCGTTAGTCAAAAACCCACTCTTAACATTCCTAATCGTTCCTTAAACAGGTGTTGATGCCATATGGCTGATGATTGACAACTTTGCCTCTTCTTACAAAATAATCACACTACCAGTTCAGTTCAAGAAGCAAGGAAAGCCATGACTGTAGCTCAGAGTGGCAAATGTGGTTTCTTGTCTATCTGCCCACTTTACCTCTTGGCTCGAAAGTAGAGACAGCATCAGAACATGAAAGAATTTAACCCCAAAACTGTTACTTTGTCAGGGGGAATAAATAACAGAGATGATAAGATTTTCTAGACAATTGATGCAACTCATGGGTAGTGGTAGACGTTGCTTTTAGCAGTAAACCTCTTATTCACACAGCGTTCCAGTTTTGTACAAGCTAAATACATTTAACAATGGATTGTTGATTCTAATCAAGGCATCCATTCTCAGTTGTTTCTTACCTCCTCCAAAGAGAAGAATAGCTAAATAGAGGGACTGTAAGCTTGCGATTGAAACTGGAATCTGGAATACATTTATGATGGATAATCGAGAATGCTCGTGTAAATGTATAGTTATTTTGGAATAATAAAAGAAGTAAAATTCTTAAATTCACTGCTTCTCTCTCCAAGAAATCTTGGCAAGCACTTCTGAATAGACTCTCAAGAGTTATCACTTATTAATAGCAGAAAAAGAAAGGTTCTTATGGGTTTCCTTCAAATAGTCTCCGACGTCTTTGAAGATAGTGACCTTTTGGCTTGTGTTTAGATAGGAGCTCAGGTATTCAAAGATAGGTGTATGGCATTTACTTTGAATTGCTGTGTCCTTTACAGAGATTTTTGCCTTGTGATCCCTTTTACTGTTAAAATATTACTATTTTATGTTTACCAAAGATATTAGTTTTGTTGGAGCAGAAAGAACAAGAGGGATGTGAAGCAAGCAGAGGCAGAGATCATGGACAGGAGATTTTTAGAGAAGACTTTCAGGACACAGTAAGCACGTGGCTATTCACTCTAAGTGAGATGGGGTGCCAATAAAAGCATGTTAAATGAAGGGAATGTCAGGTTCTTTTATTAGTGAAATCAATTTACCAAGCTATTATCAAGATCCAGATAAGAAATGAGAAGATTACATAGAGATTTAAATGGGCTTAAGAAACTGAACAAAAAGGAATTGGAGACAAAAATATAACTGTTTTGCAAAAAGCTTTTTTTGTTATTTTTTTATCGATTGTGAATTTCACATCATGTACCCCAATTACACTCATCTCCCCCATCCCTTCATATCTGCCTCCCACTCTTACATCTCCCCAAAGAAAATAAAAAATAAAAATAAAAACAACAAAAAGGAGAGAAACATACCATTTAAAAAAAACCCTAAAAATAGAACTGTAGTGTATCACAGTGTGTCTCACAGTGTGTCTTCTCCTGTCTATATATCCTAACTTGAAATGTTCACTGCAATGAGTCATTGATCTGGTTCCCTCTGAACTCCCTCTTATTTGAAGTACTTTCTTAAGATTCTTTGTATTCTAATGCCTTGTAGTACTCTTTAGTGATTAATACAGGCTTTTAATATATACTCTGAATTCTTTCTTTAGCTTTATAAAGTTATCATTTAAAACATTTTCTTTTTCTTCTGAGTTGAATAAAATCCTTTCTTACTGGAACTTTTATGAGATGTATGTTGAAGATTATCAACCTGTGTCTCATTAATGGCGACTGCTTGTTCAAATGTTTCACCGATATTGTCCTCATTTTAAAATATAAAATAAACTTATAATTGCAGTGTGTGGCACAAGAAGAAGTTCAAATTCTAAGCTTCCAGTGTTACATTGTCCAGCAGTCTGGCACTGGTTATATTTTAAAGTCATTTTTAAAGTATGCTTTTTATTGGGTACCTAGTTTTGAAAACCAAGAGAAATATAGAAACCTTGAGTATACTGACCTCAGTATAACAAGATCAATACAGCTCACTAAGATGTCTTCTACTATTGTTTCTTTCTCCTGTTTCCTCATCTCTAGCAAATATCAATAACAGTTAGATCCTTAAAATGAAATGTATACAAATCCAGAGCACAAAGGGAGGGGCCGTTAACCAGCAAAGAGTGACAGCAATCATATTTAGATAGCTCAGAAGGGATGTTTAAAAGAATAGCCAACCTCAACAATCCTTAAATTTCTCCCCACTAAAGTAACGTCAGATGACTATTTCTATTAAATTATCAATAATAAGAGAGAGGGGGGAATTGAGCTAGGAACAGTAACTGTGAAGTTGAGGTGCTGCATTAGTGTGGCATGAGTAGAGATTTGGACAGGTGGATGACCTGAGGACAACGTCTCATCAGTTCTACCTTTTGTGCAGAGATATTGCATCTGGAAACCAACTGTTAGGGAATAAATAGAAATACACCATGACTCCACCCTCCACCATCCCAGAGATGATTATTGTGATAATTTTCATGTTATTGAAAAACTGGCAATACTCAATAGCAATGGAGCTGCAAAGTTTTTAGCTATCAGCTCCTAACAAGAATACGCAGAGTCTGACTAGACATGCACAGGCGTTCAAGGTATCATATGAAGAAACTGATTGTTCTCTTCCATTCATTTAAACACACAAAGAACAACAGGTGTTGAGTTTAACCTATTGAATTGATTTCATAGCTGAAAGATGGCTTGTGGCTCACAGTTGAAAAATCACTGTCCTAAATAGCAGGTAGTCGATACATTGTGAAATATTAATTAATATGGTCATTCAATTTTATGTCCTTAGTTTTCTGTTTATATTGTGGCATGAATGAGAGATGCTACACTTCTTCCTCCAGTGAGAAGAATGCTTCCAGGCAAATGAAGATTTTTCTGTAAGATACATAACTCCTTATACCTTCCATCTCCCACACCAGCCTATCATGGATCATTAATGGATACTATGCATTCTTCTTAAATCCTCTTCCCATATTTGCAACTTCTGAAAGTAGATAGGATCCTTCCAGGTGACCCAATATCTGATATCCGGGATCCCTTTGAATCAGCCCTTCACATTAAAATTTTTATTCTTCGCATATTCAGATCATATCAACAAAGCTGAGCTGATTTCACTTAAACTAACAAAGAACAAAAGGTCTTTTCTAGAAAAAGAGGGTGACAATATATCTGGTATGTACTGAGGAGATTCTAATAAAAAATGAAACAAAAATCAAAATAAAAAGGAAAACCATTTTTTTTAAATAGTTTTTTTTTTTTCAAATCGTAATTTATACTCATTCACACAGAGGTCATAAACACAAAAGGGGAGGACATGGGGAAGGGGATGACACTGGAGCGTGGATGTTCAGGGGGAATACAGATACCTTTCAGAACAGGGTATAAGCTGGGTGAAGGTTCAGGGGACAGGTCACTATGACTCTGCCTATGATTCACTTGTCCTCATCTAAGTTGGTATTATCTGCCAAGACTACTTATTTACAAAGTCTATGACTACTCAGGCTGGTAAATTGTCACAAAAGCTGCCTGTTAACAATAGCTTATAGCCATCTGTTTCAATGTTCATCCACAGAGACCCAAGACTTGGTGTTAGTATACATGTATGACAGGCCTATTACTGATTTTAGGCCTATGGCTGATTTTAGGCCTTCAGTGGAAAACCATTTTATATAAAGACTTTTTTTATTTTCTTTACACATTTTATTAGAAGATTCTTTCTCTTTCTCCTCCTTGTGTTCCTTCCTCTTTGAACACACATCTACATATATGATTGCTAAATTTCTGTGACCCAAGTTTGCATTTATAATCATAGAAAATCAAAATCGACTCGGTGGAAATGATAGTTTTGTAAATATACTTCTCATACTTCTAGTATGATTTATCTCATCTTCGTGGAATAAATACAATGTGTCCAAGGCTACAATTCTATTTGAAACTGAAGATCTCACTTTACCCTACTCAAGTTATCTCAGAATACACTGTGTCATGGTCAAGTGGTTTGTTGGGAGCCAGAACAAAAACCTAGAAAGGAACAGCCCAGGCTCATTTTCTAGATGTCTTCTTTCTTGTTCTCCTAGTCTAATTTTTGTTTAATTTGGTGAAGCCCCTAGTAGCTTCATATTTAAAATTCCTTTTGGGGGTAACATTGCAGAATGTCATCTATTTTCTTTATTAGGCCAAAGTAACATTCTTATCTAACAAGGACTTTGCCTCTGTGAATTCTAATAATTTTCCCTAATAAAACTTGTCACTGACAATAACAATACTTAATTTAATGGGGGGAAAAAAACCTAGTTCTAAGTACTCCAAATATATCTGACT
Source organism: Grammomys surdaster (assembly GCF_004785775.1). Classification (NCBI taxonomy): domain Eukaryota; kingdom Metazoa; phylum Chordata; class Mammalia; order Rodentia; family Muridae; genus Grammomys; species Grammomys surdaster. The sequence continues at coordinate 245,298 of NW_021619609.1, read as the reverse complement.
TCAACACTATAGTGGGATTTATCCCTCTTTTGAAAATGGATAAGTTATTTTTGATGATTTATAAAAATGCAGTTGCAAACATTATACACTTAGGTCATTGTCGTTCAATGAGTATTTGGGTAACATTTTAAGTTATGTTGTTACACAAATTTTTTTCACTCATTTACCCGCATCTTACATTGGAATCTGAAAAAGGAGAGAAAGTGCTCTTTCAATGATAAATTAGGAAGATCTAGAGCTGTATAGTAATCCTCATTATCTAAGATCACACAACATCCAATCCAATAGGAGAAGAAAAAGGGACGCTCATTCTCCAAAATTACATGCCACTTCTACTCATGACTTGATAGCTAGGATGTAGGCTTATGACTACAGTCAGCTACAAGGTTGTCTATGAAATGGCTTTTACTGGGTCCTATTACTAATTCAAATTAGAAAGTGTAGATAAAACTGGCAATTAATAACTTAAAGCATGTCATAGATGGTTGTATCAATCCTATCAATAAAGTCATTTAAATGTTTATTCAAAAGGTTATCATGTTTAGTAATTATGTTTCGTGTGTGTATGTGTGTGTGTGTGGCTGTGTGTGTGTGTTTGTAAACATGAATTGGAGAGGATTAGGAAAGCACTCTTCAAGTCTAAATTAGAATGTTGGCTAGGACTTGGGCATTTCTAGTAGAAAAGATACCGAAAATATAATGGACTCAAAATTCGCTAAAAAGGCAACTTGAAGATATGATAGGTAACAGAGGCAGAGAAAGCCTCTAGATAACATGTAGACTTCTGATATGTAATGGAAATTCTGGAGACAGGTATTTATGGATACTTGAGTTTTGTTTTAGAAATGTGTTTCAGAGTTTACCATGCTATCAGTTACTGTGTGTCCAAAACATGATTTCAAAAACAAAGAAATCACAAAAGAATCACTGAAATTCTCAATGCTAGTCATTGTTAATTATTCATATGAATGCTCTTTTTGAGGCTGTCCTATCCTCAAGGAGTTTGAATATATCAAACATCACAGAATGGTGCATTTCATAATATTTCAAAAAGGTAGATGCATGAGCAGGTCTAATACCCAGCACATTAATTCTGTCAACAGTCATGGATAGCAACTGTCTTCTTGGAGTATTAGTGTAGACAGGACTGTTGGTCACACAGTGAAATGTTCATCTCACAGTCTTCTGTGTGGAGTTATTCAGTCCACACCTAATGAGAATCATGACTATTCTACCTACATGAATTGTTACAAGAACTAATAATTCCAGACCAGAGAAGTCATCCTTTTCATTTTGCATTGCACATGTATGTATTTCACTAAATACTTGGTCTTTTGTAATATTTCTTGACTCAATACCTTTTTATCTGAAAGAGCTCAATCATAAGGTAATTAAAAACCACCCAACAAGCAAAGCATGCTGGTCCACATCTTTATTTAGAGCAATTAGCAACTAAAGGCTTGAAGCAAGAGAATAAAGAGTTCAAGGAAAATTTTCTCAGAGAGAGAGAGAGAGAGAGAGAGAGAGAGAGAGAGAGAGAGAGAGA